>NC_067222.1:7399178-7465447 GCF_019924925.1 Ctenopharyngodon idella | reverse complement strand
GATTACCTGCGTCTGTCCTTCTTCAGGTTAAGTCATATTCGTGAAAAAAATCAGTTTGCTGTCAGTTGTCTGAGGATGAAAGCGATATCTTTGTTACAGTATCCTTTTAATTTTTAAGGGGATTTCCCATGACTGGCGTCAGTGCTGTTCAATGCATTGAATCAATGCCATTGAAGTGAAACGTAAGCTTCAGCGTTATGCAGATGATGCATTGCTCATCGATTGAGCCTTGTAAAGTGGCGCTCAAAGTTAAATTAAATATTTATATCTCGCAATTTTGAGAAAAATCAGAATAAGTCACAATTATCTTTTAAATTTTTTTATTCCCTGACGAAAACAAGCTTCCACAAAGGAAGTCATTTTAAACAAATTAAAGAAAAATATGTTTAATTTAATTTTATTACAATAACTTAGTAGTCTATTTGTTGAAAGTGCCAGTCAGTTGTTGTTTTACTATGGTGTTTTGATGGAAACTATGATTTACCATGGTAAACTGCTGTGAGGGCAGCACACAAAAGATCAATCTCTGAAACGTGTCCGTCCGTTTCAGGACATCATGTGTGTCACTGACGTTGCGTTATTGTATTAATATCCAGCTTGAATTTTCGCGTAAAACATCAAGCATCAAATGCTGTTCACAAGGCTACAGTAAAACACTGATTGAACATAAATAAACAGCACAAATGAATGAGGATACTTGGGAATGAAGGGGTAAGAGTTCGAGCAGGTAAACGGCGGCGAGCGCGTGGAGATCTACAGAGACCCCCATCTGTCTGCTGGAGGAAACTGATCCAGCTCTCCCACCTCCGAGTACTGACGTTCTCCCAGAAGATACGTCAGCTTATAGCGTAAACGCACACGCTCCTGAAACACAGCAGAAAACCTTTATGAATTGGTCACATTTTTGATTGTTTAATTATTTATTCTCACAATTTTTTAAATAATAATAACAGTAACAACAACAATATTATAAATAATACTTTTTAAAAAAAATAATTACAAAAATAAATTAAACAAAAAATTTAATTATCCCCCCCCCTATTTTTAATAATATTAATAATAATAACAACAACAATAACAACCACATTATAAATAATATATTTTTAAATCATTTTAAAAAGACTTTCAAATATATATATATATATATATCAAATTTCAATTCAATTTTTTTAAATTAAATACAAAAACGTAATAATTTATTCCACCTTATTTTAACAACATATGTAAAAAAAAAAATATATATATATATATATGTACACACATACACACACTTCATTAGATCTTTTAAAATAATTTTAGTAATAAATGTAACAACAAAAAAATAATACTTTTAAAATATATAATTAAAACATTTTTTTCAAACAAATATAATAAATTGAATTATTTACCCCCCCCCCTTATTTTAATAATAATATAATATTTTTATTTTTATATAAAATTAGTACTTTTAAAATCATTTATTCCAACTTATTTTAACAACAAAAATATTATAAATAATATATATATATATATATATATATATTTAAAAATTATATATATAGAAAATAAAAAAAAAATCTAATAAAATTTAATTTAAAAAAAAATATATATTATATATTTTTAATGAAATTTGATTAGATTTTTTTTTTTGTTAAAAACATATTGGATGTGTGTGTGTGACCTCTCACCTTCAGTGGGTTGGCGAGCAGCATGACCTGAGTGATGGACGCGGGGGGCAGGATGGGGTTAAAGGGCGCAATCTCTGTACCTGACGGCGGCTGAAGCTTCACTCTCATAGACTGTCACAAACACAAGACCATACAGAGTCACAGGTCATATTTCAAGTGCAACTTGTGAATCAGAGCATCAAAACATGCTTTAAGAAATCACCGCATGGCAATACACATTATGTAGTGTAACGAATGTTTAGTTAACTTTGTGAATTGGTTCAACTGATTCATAAGAAAAGAATCGATTCAGATGACTGATTCGTATAAATTGATCTGTGTCTGCAGTGCAGGAGGTCGTACCTTTGGAACCGCTGCTTGCAGCAATATGTTCCGCACGGGTAACGGTGCCGTGTTGAGCAGCGACACCACGATGACCAGGACGTCCGGTCGACCCGGCGGACAGTCCATCGCAAAGTGCATAAGAACACGAACTCCGTCCTTATCGTACACCGTCACAGGTAAGACTTTACCTGAGGACACCAGAGAAACACTGAGTTACTGCTCAGCAACTTTATTAACTAGGTAAGTTGCAGAATAACTTGGAAATCTTGGATATACTATCTAGTCAATCTCACAAAACCTTTCTGAGACATCTGACACAAAAACCAAACAAAAGAAATACTAAATCATACTATATTGTACAATATTTAGAATTAATTATTATAATAAACAATATG
Source organism: Ctenopharyngodon idella (assembly GCF_019924925.1). Lineage (NCBI taxonomy): Eukaryota > Metazoa > Chordata > Actinopteri > Cypriniformes > Xenocyprididae > Ctenopharyngodon > Ctenopharyngodon idella. Next base: position 7,463,061 of record NC_067222.1, on the reverse strand, counting down.
GGCACAGCGGTCACTCACTGGGTCTGATGGACTCGAGCGGGACGTACAGGTTGGACAGGCTGGGTTCGGAGCTCCGTGCTGGGCTGCTCTGGAGTGAGTGGGACGGGGATGAGAAGGGCTGAAAGAAAGGGCTGCCTGGAGCCGAGCCGCCCGTCACCGCCTGAGCCCGAGCCACAGCGGGCGAGCCAGGCACCGCCGCGCTCACAAATGGGTTAGTGGACGCAAGAGGGCCAGCCGCGGAGCCCATGACACCTCCAGAGAGACCAAAAGTACCTCCAGCAATGCCACTCAGACCAGAAACACTATGGAGAGACAGAATAAGATAAGCAGAAATCTCATTTATATAGTCGAATTAGCTGTCTACATAGGAAGCTCCCTTCTAAAGGAGCATCATAACATCATGCACCCTTATAAGTGACTGATATGAAACCACTTTTGGGCTTGTTTGAGGTGCTGTTTCAGAGCAGAATTGTACCTCTTTCCACCTCCAAAGTCCAGCATGGAGAGATCCTGCAGCCCCTGACTGACAGCCTGGGGTATGTGAGGTCTGTGCAGGTGTGTGTGTTGACGGAAAGACGGCGCTCGGTGCCGAGATGCTCCCAAACAGGTCCAGGCCCGGATCAGGAGCCTGACAGAAAGAGGCAAACAAAAATGACAGATTCAGTCATCTCTCTAAGGATTATTAACATCTGTAAGACCAAATGATTTAGTGTGTCTGACCTGTAAGGACGTCCACTGACCAGACAATTCATCCAACTTTGGTCTGTTTGGCACAGAGGGCGGATCATTCAGGCCTGAGAATAAAAGAACATTTGTGCATGTTATATATAAATATATATAAACTGATAAAATAAATAGTAAAGTAATAAAATCAATGAAGTTATATTGCATGGTGCAGGGTTATTATAGTTAACTGAAAATAAAACTAAAAAAAAAAAATTTATCAACATTTATCCTATTACTGTTGATGCCATTTTATAAACCTAAGAGGTTTTGTTTTACAGTGATTTTACCACTGTTATGTGGGGTACCGTGTAACAATACGGCAAACTCACTGAATCACATGACCTCTCATAGTCACCAGACAGCATCACAAGAATTTAAAAGAGATTTATTACCGAGAGACAAGAGTTCATCGTCCAGTAATGAGAGGGAGGATTGCTGCTCAGGTGGTTTGTGATTGGGACTGCTTGTCTGACTGCCATGACCGCCAGCCAATCGGCGAGGAGGAGGCGGCAGCACAGGGATGGATGAGGCCATAGGATTGGTGGAAGGGACCTGAGGAGGAAGAGAAGGAGGAGGGACAGTCGGGGGAGAGGAAGGTTCATCCAGGCCAGCCAGATCAATCAATGTGCCCGTGGTCTCACATCCTGAGAGGACAAGAAACATCATGTTTGTTTTTGTTGGAAGAAAATGTGATGAACTGGATTATGAAAATATCGCCACTGAGGGAATATCTACGAGATTACAACATATGATCTGTAAAGTGACGTCACCTTCACTAGCAGCTGGTGGGAGATCATCACCCTCGCCGTTGTCCGCCTGTCCTTCTACGATTCGTTTATAAGAGCCGATTACTCTGGATAAATCATCGTTTGCCTTGAGAATGTCACCTATGGGAAGCAGATCAATAGTAAACATTTCAAATAAACAATTATTCTCTAAGAGTAAAGCGTAGCATCGCCTTGTTTACCCAAACTGGAGTCGTTGTCCTCCGCTTCAGTGGCCAGTTTGAACGCGGTGCGTCGGAGTTTGTCACAGCGCTCGTACAGTTCCTGGACACAGACGTCAGGTCACATGTTAGCGCTGTTGTCATGGTTACATCAACCTAATTATACAAGCTCTAATAGTACAGACAGGAAACTGCTGTAATGATACAGTATAGGACTGAGAAATCAACTTTTAAACATACATGATGTGCAGTTCACAATTATTTCACTACTGTAATGTGACATTACAGAAATAAAAGTGACAGACAACTGATGAATTGTGCACGTTTGTGGCTGGTAAGCAAAAGTTGCTGTTTTGAGTTTAAGAATGACATGAAACTGAAACTAATTCCACCAGACCTGATCATGTCATGATAAAGAAAGATTCTATTCTACTCTACTCTATTTTTCAAGTGCACTAACCACAGTCCCAATACCAGCAGAGTGAACTGTGGTTACTTTGCAAGAACTACACTAAATTTCGAGGTTTCTAACTGGTTAAAGATGGTTTAAGTGGTTGATCAACTGGGAAACCAGCTAGTAGGGCTGAGGTCATCCCAGTAGACCAGCTTCGACTAGCTGGTTAGAGTTACTAGACCAACAGTTCTCAAACAAGCAGCTGGTTGCTGGGTTAAAGCCACAGGATGAGTATTTAAAGTAATTTGTTATTAAAAACATGTTAAAATAATCAAAATAAAAATGCCAAACACAAAATCAAGACGTAAACTAAAATATTTTTTTATTTTCTCTCACCAATCATTGTTTTTATTGAAGACAACACAGTTCTTAAAATTCTAGAATCAAAAAATGAATCGTGGTTAAATAATTTAATATATAAACACTCCCAGTTTCTATTAAAAAAACCCAAAAATGTTTGAAACAAGCAGCTTTGTCGTAATGACAGAAAAATACTGGACATATATGGAGGCAAAGCTGATGGAGATCCATGATCCAGCTAGTTTCCAACTAAAGCCAGGTTCACACTGCGATTTTGGCTACGATTTAGTCGTCTGAGGTGAATTTTGAAAATCGTAAAAGATTCCTCTGATCCTAGGCTAAAATCTGTAGTCTTTTATTGCTAGTTTGACATGTTCACAGACAGCCGATTAATGACCTCTGTGATCAAATTTTACCTCCGACTGAATTCTGGCAGTGTCAGAATATTTGGGGTACAGTCCCTGCAGTGTGACTTCTCCTACGACAAACGTCAAATTGACTTGTTTTTCAAGACAAGCCATGATCAAAATTAACACTAGAGATGTCTTTGTTAGCCACCATTTCAGTCCCGATTTCTTTGTTAGCCCTGCGTGTAATGCAGCTCACAGTCACCGAATGTGTGTGGGTTGATGATGTAAAACTCTGGAAAAGTTTTCATGCGCACGTCCATTTTTAACGCATCTTGACTGTCGTACAGTCTGACATATAGGACAGCCGAGATCCCACAGTGTGACATGAGGATCATGTTCGTACATTCTGACACGCAATAATCATAAAAGACTATTATAAATCATACAATGTGCACCCGACTTAACCTAACCAGTTTTCCACCTCAGGAACTCTACTGTAGTATTAGTTACTAGTCATTTCTTTAAAAATATACTTTTTTGATCTGCTCATTTCTAAGCATTGTTTGTCATGCTCGTTGAGTCTGATCTCACCTTGATGAGCTCACGGTCGGCGTCTGACGATCGGTCCCTGTCGTAGTGACTCAGCATTTCGCTCAGGAGCTTGACGTTGTTGTTCACCTCCTCCAGCGTGTTGATGCGTTTGGTCATTTTCTGCACTCGGGCTTCATCCTGCACGCACAACACAGATTCAGTCCATTACATCATGCATGTCACACCTGATCCAGAATCAGTCCTATTATGCTTTTTTTTTTTAACATTTCTAACTTTCTTTAGTGTGTAATGTTGCTGAAAATTTACAAAGCACAAAGTCACTCCAAAAGCAGGTATTTTCCATGTCAGTGTCACTGTTTCTGAACTCCCTGAAACGCCTCCATTGTATTCTTGAGTTTTCTTCCCGGAACGAACACGTCAAAATATTCCTCATTTAAATAATTCCCACCCAAGGCACTCGAAAATTAAAGGGGCAGGGCCTGGTTGAGTTGCATTAGTAGGGTGTTGAAACTCGCGGTTATGGGCGGGACATTTCCCAAACACACTTGAAGTGCTTAACCAATAACAACACACTGATCCAGCCAACCAATCGGAGCACATTGTGCTTTTCAGAAGGAGGGGCTTCATAGGAACTAAACAGGGTAGCTTTTCCCAAAAGCATCGTAAGCCTAAGTTGATCGTAGCTTCATTGGTGGCAATGGAGCTACGATCAACTTAAACTTACAATGCTTTGGGAAATGCTGCCCAGAGCATAACTGACAGACTGGGAAAAGAGGAGCTGCAACAATGACAAATATGTGAAAAATAATGTGTTTTTTGAACATTCAACATGAAAATCTGTTCTAGTAGAGCCCAAAAACTAAATCAAGACTTTTAAAATGGGGCCCCTTTAATACAGTTTATACGAACTACAACAGATGCAACCAATAATTCGCAAACAATTGAAAATAATAGTTATTTTTCTTTTTATTTATTCCCTTAAATTCATTAAAACCCTTTAATTGCATAAAAAAAGACCATTAAAAGACCAATGTTCAAGAAACACAGCTACAGCTTTTGTTGTGAACAATTCTTTAGTGTAAAAAAGGAAATGCTGTTTCACGTTGGCTATAAACTGGAGCTCTTCATCCATCTTTATATGTCAGAACAACATCTCAATCACTTCTCTCTCACCTCTTTCACCATGTTTTTGATCAGTCTGTTCGCCTCCTGAAGATCTTCTGGGTTTTTGCTCCTCAGAAGTTCAGCCAACAACTGCCATCAAATCATAGAAGAGCACAAAGTCATTTCTGTAGTTTCATAAAGGGAAATCACAATGAGTTAAACTCAAATGTTGCAGAGAAAAAAGGAAATGATGCTATCAGGCTCAGTCTCACCTTCCCCATGTCCTCATTGTCAAACACAGGGTTTTTGGGCCGTGCGGGAGGGGACGGGATCAGGGTTTTGTCCACCGTCAGTTCTGGGTCCGACATCACGAGTCCTGAAGAAATCACAACCGAACATCAATCAGACAACCGCTCATGACAGACCCCAGAAAGTTCGTCCCTAAAATCTCACCTTGTCTCTTGAGCGTCTGGTACGCGTCTGCTATCTTGGACTCATTGGGAAACGCCACCGTCCAGCTGTACAGCATCTCAATGATCTTATTCTTCACCTTGTCGGAAACACTGTCCCCCATGTACTGAAACACACAGTTTTTTTTAACATGTTTCGTATTAGATGTTTACATGCACAGAAATGAGTCCTAAAACCCAAAAAACGAGATCACATTTCAGCATTTCCAGTTCCATTGTCCTGAAATCAGTAGGTTTTTTGAATGGTTTTTTTTTTTTTTTGGTTAAATGCCTGAAATATGGTCTGTGGCGAACACAAGCTTAAGATATTTTCATGTTTTATTCAATGGCATAAAATAAATCAGTAATACTTTGATTTTTTTTATTTATTATGATTTCACTTTTTTCACTTTTTTAGTTAGTGTGTAATGTTGCTGTTTGAGCATAAACAACAACTGCAAAGTTATGACGCTCAAAGTTCAATGCAAAGGGAGATATTTTCTTTTAAAGAAATCGCTATTTAAGGACTGGTAGGAACTACAACGAGTTTCTTCCCAGGTTGGTGACATCACAAACCCTAAAATTTACATAAACTCTGCCCCCGAGAACACGCAACAAAGGGGGTGAGGCCATGTTGGGCTGCTTTAGAGAAGAGGAAGAGTTGTTGTAGTAGAGTGTTGTTATCATTTTACGCCAGACTGCTTCACAAACGAGGGTGAATTCAATGCTGGATTTAGACAAAAGATTAACATGACGGCACATGCTAGTCGATGAGTTGAATCAACTCTACAGCAACTACATACATTTATCCACTAACCATTCAGAAACGTCCAGTTTCAGTTCTAAAAGTTGTAACTTCTTCCTGAGTCTCTCCATCAGTGTCCGACTCCGGTTTGAACAACGTAAGAATGAACACCGTAACTGAAAATCGTCATTTTGGCTGTGTGAGATTCTCCAGCTTTGTTGTTGTTGAGCAACTGAAGCGCGAGCTGTTAAAGCTGCGCCCTCTTCTGGAAAGGGGTCCGGGAGCAGCAGCTCATTTACATTTAAAGTGACACACACAAAAATGGTGTGTTTTTGCTCACACCCAAATAGAGGCCAAATTTGAAAAGCTATAATAAATGATATGTGGGGTATTTTGAGCTGAAACTTCTTGAACAAAACGTGTAAGAATTCTAAACTTTTGTTGGTCACAGAGCTTATTTTCTGCAATAATCCAAAAGCCAAGGGAAAAACCCTATTGGGGTTTTGTCAAGGGAACCAGGCTGCTAACGTCCAGGTCGGCCAACAAAAATAACTCATAACAGAAAAACCACCAACCTTGGGTGAAACCACTTTAATCAGCTCGTTTAAAAACCTATATCTGGCTATTTCATTGTGAAATCTTCGCCCACAGTTCTTCATACACGCCTCCAGTACCTGCAGAGACATAAACATCATGTCATCTGTGAACAGACTCTTGCTAGAGCAGTAATGGTGGAGGAGCATTAAAATGTCCCTCACTGTCAGAGCTTGAAGGGCTTCCCATTCTTGGGAATGGATTTTGTGAACAAGGAGTCTCACAGCTATCTGAGGACTATAAACACACAATTAGAAAGAGCATAGAATCTGTAGTTTTCAGTCATGTTGGATTATTACGAACGCTTACCCTTCCAACTCCTTATTGATCTGGTCACAAAACCCGATTATATATTCCCAGTCCTCCTGCCTGTTGGTGGGGTGTGTGGCTTTGTCTGTGGAGGACACACACCATCGTAAGGACCAAACAATCGGCCCCGTTGAGCTTTGTGTCTGTGATACACTGGCACAACAGTGTGAGGGCCAATCACAGCGGTGCATATCAATATTACCATCAGTAATGTAAAGGAAAAATATGAAGAAAGACCTTTACAAAATGTGCTATGTATGATATCAGCATATTCATGTACAATTATATTTATTCATGTTCAAAAAAACATTGTATTATCATGGTTAATGTACTATTTGACACACTGGATAAAATCATCAGTTAAATTTCCAATTAATAATGAATTCTAATGTAAATTCTAAAGCTCTGGGTCTGAACTCATCCTACATGAAGACAATCACAGACTTTACACTTTAATCTGGACGCATGATCGCCAGATTCAACGTGCACTCTATGAATTTATAAATCATACTATAGGAAAGGGATGGCTCATGAATATGAATCACGAGGCGCGACGTTCGTACAGTGGCCGTATCTGATTGGCTGGAAGGCAGACGCTGGTAAGTGGGCGCTGGCGAATTAACGAATCCTACTATGGTGAAGTCTTCGCTCTTGCATGTTATGTAGGCTTTGTGATTGGACGACTGAGAAGGTTACCAGGCAACGTCAATATAAGGTAATTAATTTTCATGAGCAGACCTTCGCCATAGTACGATTCGAAATTCCGCGGAAAAAGCCAAACAAGCGCGTCAGATGGACCAGTACTGATGCATGCACAGAACACACAAAACAATAATATTATTTACATCTATTGTGAAATGCAAATGATAATAATGCACGTACTGAGCCAAGATTCGAGCGATTCTCCCTCCGGAAACGCCATGATCCTCATTTAAAGCTCTGACTCATAAATCCACACATTTCCCCCTTAGATACCATAGACATTCGTCAAATTAAACTGATTATGATAAAAACAAACATCCTCTGTTCCATTCGAGCCTGTATGCCGCGACAAAACACTACTTTATTTATTTATTAAATGAATAGTGTATCAGCCGGCAGTATCATCAGCTGCCTGTATGGAGGTCCTTGATTTAGACGCCTCTGGTGATTACAAAATAAAAGTCACTAGCTCTGCGAGTCTTGATTACAAAATAAAAGAACATCTAAAGTCTTAAAGGTGTTTTGTTGTAGTTTTTTTTTTTTGTTTTTTTTTTTTTTTTGTTTGTTTCTTAAAGCAAATGGCTTGCTTTGGGCGATTTAATAGAATAGAATAGAATAGAATAGAATAGAATAGAATAGAATAGAATAAGGTGCAATAACAGTACCAACAAAGAAGTCAGAGATCCCTAATGCTAGGTCACAAACCTCAGGGTTGGGATGACAACTCTCATGATATTCACAGAAACTTTTCTGGATTTTTACTTTTTTAATAAAACATTGTTTTAGTATGTATATTTAGAAGTTGGGATGTCCTGATAAAACAAAACCTGACTACACCCACCTTATGAGGCCATTTATGAATCCATAAACATGTCAAACCACTACATATACAACTATCTTATCTACTGTAAATGAGAAACCGTTGACTATTATTCTTATTTTTATTCAAATATTTCTATACAGTTATTGAGTTGTCTTAATTTTAATAAACAAAAATACTGAAGTTTTGTTTTTGCTGATAGAGTAAGGTAAACAGTGTTGAGTGTATGACTTTCCTGTGACATTGGACAAAGAAATGCAAATATAGACCATTTTAGAGAATTTTAACTAGAATTTGTAGCAGATCTTGAATATTTTTTTACTTACCCAATATTGGTTGAAAGGCACAATTTTCTGTAAAGCTGCTTTGAAATAATTCTGAAAAGCAATTCATATATCCAAACTTCATAAGACTTGATGCAGGAGAAGTGCAGGAGCCAGGAAAGGAAGTGATAAGAAATAAGTTTATTGCATAACTCTTGGCCTTTACAGAAATATATTAAAAATGTGCTATGATCACAAGCAAAGGGAATGGAAATGGACTAATTCTTAACAGTGACTTCTGGCCGTAAAGACCTTGAATGAAGACATGGTTATATAGACTGAAAAATACACTGTAAGAACAAAAAGTCAGTAGAAAAACAGATAATGTCCTGGCAGAAAATTACCAGTACCACTTCTGTTAAGTTTATCGACATTTCTTTCAACCCTAAAACAACACAATGCAAAGCATAATTCAAAATACATTTAAAACACCTGAAAGAAAAATCAATATGGAAAATTAAAATGTGTAAATTAAAGTAAAATAAAAGTACAACACAGATGCATGTCTGCTCTCTGGAAGTCAAAGCATTACTGGCATTGGCCACTCTCAGTCACCTCTCACATAACAAAAACTCACCATTGCTTTTCACAGTTAAACACAATTAGGTATTTTTTCTAAAACAAAGTCCAAAAACATGCAAAATTAATGATTAAAAGATTGATTTATATTGATGTGTGGATATGATAATGAAGCAAACCTAAATAGGAACAACCCCAGGTGAAAAAAAAAGTACATTTCTATAATGTACTTAAAGTGCTCTATTTTCGTGCACTAATTTTGTACTTAATATACTAAAAATTCTTCTTTAGTACTTCTTAAGATAATCTTAAGAACATCTAAGTGCACTCAACTGTGCTATTTTGAGACACCGTGAAATATGAACTTAAATGTGCTTTTAATATACTATCTCTGTATTAAAAAAATGTATTTAGATACTACTTATAGTACATTTGGACCCATGGTGTACTACAAGTGGTAACTAAATATATTTTTTAAATACAGAGATTGTACGTTAAAAGCACATTTAAGTTCATATTTCATGGTGTCTCAAAATAGCACAGTTGAGTGCACTTAGATGTTCTTAAGATTATCTTAAGAAGTACTAAAGAAGAATTTTTAGTATATTAAGTACTGTGACGAGCAGGGCAGGTGAGAGCCGTGAGGGAACAGCGCGAGGCCGGTGACACGAGTGATAATAAGCGCCACTGGCCTCGCGCCGTTCCCTCACGGCTCTCGCCCGCCCTGCTCGTCACAAGTACAAAATTAGTGCGCAAAAATAGAGCACTTTAAGTACATTATTGAAATGTACTTTTTTTCCACCTGGGACTACAGGCTTTGGTCCATGAGCTCCTTCGACTTTATTGTCCTAATGTTTTGAACAGGAAATCTAGAGAGTTTTCTCATTCATGTTTCTCCGGTCATAAGTCAGATCCATTAGTTCAGGCTTGTGAACCTTACGACTCAAAGTCTATATCAAGTGCAACTGGTCCATTCACTGAGAAACCAATAAAGAATGACACTTTTGTGCCATATTCTTTACGTAACTGGCTTTTGAACATTGGATAAACCTTCACGTCTGTAACGTTGATATATCCGTCGCAAATTTCACCAGAAAATCGGCAAAGTTTCTCTCTGTCTCTCACTTGCTTCCATATTTTTTCATCATTCCACTGAGTTGAGATGTTCTGCCCTGATCCCAAACAGCTGTTAATATCTCTATGGGAAATCAGACCACCATAACCTTTGTCCTTCCCTAGGTAAAAATGAACAGCTGCTCTCTTTCCATTAGACACAGGTTTCAGCTTAGTTGAGTATGATGTCTTCATTTGTGAAGTTGGTAATGCACAGTTCTCATGCCATAACAATAAAACTGTGATGTAGTGCAATGGCAGAATCTCACTGAAAGGTATGGGGCGATCAATTATTCGAAGGAGTAATTCACGAAGGTCTTGGTAAGGCATGATGTACTGAGATGCAGGGTTGATGTTGGCCAGAATTACATTTGCATAGATAAAGTTCACAATGTCCATCAGTCTGGCTTCTTTTGACTTCAGAATGAAATCATACTGCTGGATGATCTCTTCAAGAGTTGATGCAGAGTCTTCCTCATACAAATATTCCAGAAGGCCAGAATAGGAATCACCCTTGTTCTTCTCCAGACATTGGCGCGTCTGCTCAATTTTAACCATGCGGTTCATGTGCTCACTGTTGACCAGCTCACTCCAATTTATTTTACAAAAGAGGTCAGTATACTGTTGAAAGTACCTGGAAACCTTGGGCTTTGTCAGTTCTTTTTGTTTGTCTTTCTCTGCAAAAAAGGGTACTAAATTGACAAAAAAATTGTCAAGAAAATCAAAATGACTCTTCATTGTGTGTTTTAGTTGAAGAATACATTTATTGTGTTTCTGCAATACATGGTAATATTGCATTAGTTCAGAGTTCTTCCTTGACAGTTCTTCAATGGTAATTTTACCCAATAGGACTTGACCAAGACAGTTAAACAGTGGTGTCTTTTGCAGTATTTGTATGACAGTAGCTGCAGTTTGAAGTTCACCGAGATGGCCAGCAGTGTTGTAAGTATTGTAATCCTTTAGTCTTTGCAGTCGAGATACAGCCTCCTTGTTTGCAGTTTGTTGTGTTTCTTTGCAAGCCTCTGCTGCAGACTCAGCCAATGTAAGATACCTATCAAGACTCTCTGGCTTGATAAGATTGTCTTTGTCTTTGTGAACAACATGCTTGAGCCTACGTACAAGTACCTGTGATACTGTATCGCATATGTATGAGCTGTCACTTGAATGGTCTTTGGCTTTTGTTGCCCAATCCATGGCCTTTTTAAAGTCTTGTTTTTTGATGTAGTACCTGGCGAGGAGCTGGAATATTACTGCATCCTTGCTGTAGCACTTTGCTGCATTATGTAGAACAGTCTCTTCCTTTCCTGGCGTCTCTTTCATTATATCTTCGATAAGAGGAGAAAAATTGAGGCGAGCTGAGATTGAGTCCTCAATCTCAGCTAAATACTGCCTCTTCACCAACATGTTGTGGACATCCTGCTTTAATTTTTGTTTGCCCAGAGCATACTCATAAAATGAGTCAGTTGTGAGCAGAAGGTTAGTGATTTCTGCCTTTGACACTTTGCATGGCGATGTTGACAGCTCTTTCAAACAGTGTTGAGCTATACTTAAGTGAATCACCGTCACACCCTCAAAGTTAATGTTGGAATTGACTGTGCATCTTGTCAAAAGAGTGGAAAACTTCTTGAAACCATCTTCAACTTTGCAGGATTTAAGGTCTGCTTTTGTTTGCAGACCAAGGAACTCTTCACATGTAGAGACTGACAACAATGCATTTTTGCAGTAGACATGCAGGAGAACAAGAACTGCAAAAAGTTGAGCATGTTTGTGTTGGAATTTGAAGCCTTTCAGGGTTTTTTCCACAACACCCTGAATATAGTCAGATGAAAAGTTTGTCTTCAGTATCATGAATCCATAAAAAGTTTTAGTGTTTGTATTAGTTGTCTCAATCTCCTTTAGCTTTTCCTCAAATATTTCCTGTTCCTTCTCAGATAAATTGTTTCCAATGAAAACTGCATTGTCAATTCCTTCAGTCTGTTTACGGGATTCAACTCTCATGCAGTTGACAATTATGACTTGTGGAAACTTTGAGAAAATGTTTTGCTTCAAACATTCCTCCTCAATTTGAAGTTGGAGTTTTCTTACATCGAAAATGTCTTGGAAGTCATCGATCATGAGCAAAACAGGAAGTCGTGTAGGTTGCTCTTTTGTCTCATATGTTAGTAGCTGCACTACCTGTTCAGCTACAGTAGAATAATCATCTGTTGTGTCCTTCAGCACTGCACAACGGAACTTATCCTTCAGTGTCCATAAGACATGCATGGCTAATGTCGTGCCACCACAGCCTGGAAGATGGAAGATGTTGAAAAACTCACAAGCTCTCTTCCGGCTGCATATGTCTGGAATAATAGTGTTGACTATATAGTCGAACTTGTCACGTTTGATGAATGGCATTGATCCGGGCTGTTCTGAGAAGTAGAAGTTCCACCAAGACACCTTTCCTCCCTTGTAAAAGTTCTCCTCATGATGTTGTTTGTCCTCATTTCCTCCATCACACTGATTCACACAAAGGACACTCAGCGTTTCTAAGGATTCCTCAGTTTTCTTTGATAGTACAACATTACTGCCACCACCACAAGGCAAAAACCGGCTTGATTTGCGATTCTCTGACCACAAACTGAGAATGGTGCCATTGACCTCAGCAAAACTTAGCTCATAAATGCATCGTGTAGAAATGTCAACTTTATATCGGCCCTTAATGAGATCCTTCCAGTAGGTGTATGTTGTTTCATTGTCACTGATGCATAAGATTTGGTTTCCTCCATTGAGCTCCTGTAAAAACATACTGAAGGTCTCAAGCAAAGGATCGTTGGCGTCGCTCACCTGACTTAACAACAAGAATATGATGAGAAGTTTCTTGCGAGGCAGCACATCTTTTCTGCACAGGAAAGAAACAACATCACGCACTGAAGATCCTTTCTCAGTCAACCAGTTGTCAACATCAGAGGGGTTTTCCTCATTAATGCCTCCATTACAGAAAACCCAGCTTGTGTTTTTGGTCAGCTTTAACTTGTTTAAAATGTCTTCAACTGCACCGGTAACTTTATACTGAGCTGGTAAATGAACACTGGACATTTTTCTTTCTTCAAGTATCTTATTCAAGCCGTTCTCAGCAGATTCTGGATCAAAATCCAGAACAGCCACTAGATTCATGTGAACAAGGAAATCCAGGTTTTCCAGCTGAACAGGATGAGACTTGTTAACCACCAAAATGTTCCATTCAAAGTGTGACCTGTCCATAGATTGGGTCCCTCCTGTTATCATCTCACACAGTTTAGAGCCTTGCACACTGTTTTTGACAACAGAGAGATGCTTTTCTTCAGCGTCCTTCCTCAACTGGGACAATCGTTGCATGTTTGCAAGTGCAGTATATTTCTCATATTCCTTTGAGGAAGCAGATGTAATAAGATTCTTGCTGCTGCTGCCGTCTCTTATAAAGAAAGACTTGCTATCATTCTGCTTCTTCTCTGCACTGTTGGGCTCTTGCATCTCGTCTTCATTTTTATCAACATTATAAGTGTTAAAGTGAAATTCTTCACAGACTATGGAGGACGGCTCTATGTCTACCTCAATAACACGTTTTCCTGCAGACGTCATGTCAGCTTTGAGAACTTCAACAAAGCGAGGGGGTTTAATACACATCTTTGCTATTTGAACATTCCTTTCAAATTTAAAATGTCTTTTAATTGCATGTAACTGTTGTACATCAAAATCATCTGTGTTCGGGACACTAACACCCAGAATTTGTCCATGTGGTTTGTCTGCCACTCCAAAATGAATAGTGCCATTTGTGCGGCTGTTCATACAAGCTGCTGCAAATCGAATGACTTCGTAAGTGTATTTTTTTATTCTATTCTCTTCTGTTGTTTTGACAAATGCTTTGAATTCATGGCACGGTTGGATGAGGTCTATAGGACCGGTTTCAGTTACATCTAGATTGCTGTTTTCTCTGTACCGGTGAGCAGCATTAAATCTATTGAAAGGGTAAGGCTTCAAGCTATAAGGCTGAGTCATAACTTCATTTTGTTTCAAAAGACCTATGTTGTGAATAATCACTATTTTTGCATTAAATGACAGGCTTAGTTCTGTGAGAACAGACATCTCTAAGAGGAGAAGGCCAGCTCCATTAATTCTCTGATTGTACAAAATGTCTGCATCTTCTTTGTCCACTTTTATCTTGAGCAGCCATGTTCTCACGTGGTCTCTAGTCCACTCTTTGATGTCCACTGGAAGTTCAGATGAAACTGCGATTTCATTATTCTAAAAGAAAATCAGCATTAGGAAACAGGCGTATTGTAAAAAAACAAAAAAAAAAACAACTGTTGTATAATTAGTAATAAATTGTTGTAAGGCTTGATGTGAATCATATTCTCCACTGTCTAGTTTATCATGATTTGTTTATCTTGACTAGCTGCAGACATATATTAAAGAGGTTTTCAGGGCTCAACAACAAGGACTGGCATATGGCCCAGTGCCAGCATGAACACACACACACACACAAGTGTGTGCACAGAAAGCCGAAGAAGTATAAACTGCCTAAACAGTACAGAAATACTAGACTGAGTTCTCTTTTGCGTCTTCTTGTGCTTGAATGGACAAATACACAATTTTATGTCAAAGTGCTTTGGCGACTATTCTTCAGTTATATCTTAAAGGATTAGTACACGGCCCACAAAGGTGTCCAATCCGGCCCGGGGGATGATTTGAACTATAATAAAAAAATGGAGATGCACAACTAGTCCACTGGCCATAAATCCAAACGTTTTTATTTTGGTCAAATCTGGGCTTGCAAACAAACTGCTTTGTAATAATTTTCCAAAATGTAATTTGTGTGGAAATATTTATGAAGTCTGTAAACAGGACGTTAACACAGGCACACGCTGAATATGGACACAGAGGAGAGCAGACGTGCCAGCAGAGAAAATACTGTACCATGCACAAGCTCACTTTTCGCGAAAAATAGGAAGATTAAATATTGAATTGGGGCTGATATGAATGTATCTCTGAAGGGAACTGGCTTCAGAAAAGTTCTGATAGCTTTTCCTCTTCTCTCCATATAAAGTAGTAGCCTATTTATCGACTCAGCGCTGCTTTGTGTATAGCGGTAACCATGGAAACGCTATATCACTGCTGTTCCATAAGCGCCACCTACTGTCAGAGAGTGAATTTGCATTTTCATTCAGTCCGTCTGCTGATTTTGTTTTATGCAGGTGTCTTACGTAGCATAATTTCACAAAGCTAAAGTCGGACCATGCTGTTTTTGCTGTTAATCTTAAAATTATACAATAATTTAAATGAAAAACAACAATGATCATGCTCATGTGCATAACATCTTTGTTGGGATTGGGATAAAAATGCAGTTTTTGCCTCTAATATCAAATAACTACACATATTTTTGAACAAATAAACAACAAATAAATTTGCTTTTAAAAAAATATCTGCAACCAGTATCAGAATCGACCAGTTTGCTTCTAAAATATTGGAATTGGCCATGAAAAATTAAAATAGGTGCATCACTAATAACATTTTTTTAAAAATCCAGTAGTCTTTTTGCTGTAAAAACAAATGCAGTTTTAAAGATCAGTGTACTAGTTTTCTTGCAAATTAATTTGTTGTTCATATGGTTAATTAATATTAATGCAACTATCAGCACACTAAGGATTATTATTTATTTTTTTTAAAGATAATTCGGCCTGCACATAGTTAATTTGTTTCCAATCTGGCCCTGAACCTAAAATGAGTTTGACACCCCTGTTTTAGAGTCATGTGTGTCACCATGATAGTGTTTATTATTTGTGTGTATTACACTGTGCACTTTCTTTGTATTAATTTGTGCCTCAGCTTGTGGAAAACTATTTGTGGTGAACTTTGAATCATCATGTGATTTTCTTTTTTACCACCTGTGTTATTATGGTGGTTATCAACATTTAATTAGTTAATGAAATATAAGTTGTTGGGTTTTTTTATGGTAAAGTACTGGGAACCACAGCTGATGTTCTTTGTACCATAAATTTAATTCCCGTAAAACATAAAAGGCGGCTACCGTATTTTTGAGGTAAAATACTGGCAACCACAGCTGCCTTTTTTTTTTTACTGTAATTTTCACATTTTACAGTGGAGGCATGCTGTATTGTAACCTCCGCTTCAAGTGTCTAACAACGCCCCTTAATTAAGCCATGACTGTATACACAATACAGCACGTCCTCTCGTACTTTATTGCTTACATACTATTAACATTTTCAAAGTCAGAACTTGTTACTGGCTCAATAAATTTTATATCTACAATCATTTGATAAAGGTGATTGATTATTCATGGGTTAGAGTACAAACTAATGCACTTTCTGCAACAAAGACATGGCATCTCATGGAATGCCAAGATAATAACCGTAAAAAAAATTATATGTGGACCTTTCATCTGATACTTACCTCCAAATGTCTTGAGGCTTCCATTATGGAATCAGAAACCTTCCTGGTTAAAAACAAAAACATTTAAACATGGCATCAAAACAAAGTATCATTGTGTAACACAGGGGAGACTTGGGGATGGTTGTAACACAGGGTCAGTTGTAACACCATCAGGTTAACTACCAGAAATTTGGTAGAAATTGGTGTCATACCTGACCACCGACCACCTGGGGTGGAAAAATATATGTTCTTTGAAAGACTATTTCCATGACAAAAACCTGGTATCATCACTGTTTACTGCAGAACTGCTTATAGATTAAATAAACTAATTTAATAATTGATCATCTTTACAACTGAACTGATGAACACTGAACTGACTTCAGCTGAACAACAGCTGAAATGCATCATTATAGTTATATAGTTAATTACAGATTGTACATCACCTAAATTGACAGATGATCATGTTTAATTTAAAATATAACATTTACTCAAATACAGACAATTACTTTTGTAACACTACTTTCCCTGTATAAGCTTTTATGAAATATAACTCTATATGCAAATAGATTGAACAAATGGGAAAGTGTATAAGCTGACATTTGACACTACTATAAATGTGATGAACAATTCTCACATGGTCGGTTATTTTATTTATTTATTCATTCTTTGCCGATGTTGTATCTAGTCTTACAGTCACAAAGAGACCTCTGAAGGCTGAAACTGAGACATTTTCATTTGTAAATGGAGATTGTACTAACATTTAAATGGATCATTTTATACAATGTTTTTACATACATGTTTTTACATTGTACTTATAAAATACTCTTAAAAATATCTGTTACTCACCCTTGTGTCATTCCAGACCTGTATGACTTTTTTTCTTCTGTGGAACATAAAAGAAGATATTTTTAAGAGTGTTGGAGTCCAAACAACATTGGACCCCATTTAAAAAACATTTATTTTCTTTTGTGTTCCACAGAAGAAAGAAAGTCAAACAGATTTGAATAAACATTTCTATTATTGTTTCAACACAACCCGTGACAATTGGGTTGGTTGTAATAACAGCACTGTTAGTATTTTAACTTTTACAGTTTATGGATAAGTTCAAAACAACTTTAATTTGTTACAGACAAATGTGGTATTATATAAAAAATTGAGATAAATAAAAATGACTGATATAGACATTAATAAAAAAAAAAAGTTAAACCATCCGTGGTTTCCCTACATCATGCTTGAATAATAATAATTTAAAGAGTTGAATAAATGTTTGTCTGGCTTACCAAATCAAGTCGCAGAATTTCTGTGTTGTTTATGAGTTTTGCAGTATTTAAATGCTTTTGGTTGTGTCATGTTGAAGCCTGAGTAGCTTCACACTGAGAAAAACAAGTTAGAGACCTACTTAAGACTCTAAACACATTAATTTTTTAAGAACAAGTACTAAAGGGCTAAAGTCTGCTGTAAAATCAAAGTTCAGATTCATGGGAGGATTGGGTGTGTGCAAAAGGAAGAAATCAGGATTCGGTATACGAGTTTCATATTATAATCTCTGCTTTACTTATGTAACGTCATTGTCATTGTTGTTTTCCACAACAGCATTTTGCACAACTGAACCATTAAGGAAGTTGATTAGTGATAAGAAGCCATCTTGTGAAAAATGACATGCAAACCACAATTTCCTTGGTTTAAAGGGGACCTATTATGCAAAATTCAGTTTGAACACAAATGTGTGTCCACAGTGTGTTTAAACAACCAGCCTATTATGGTAAAAATCCACCCACTCCTTTTTTTTTTATAATCGCTATAAATCATAAACAGTCTCTTTAAACAAGCAGTTCCAGATTCTTACATAAGATTAGGGTGAAGCTCCGCCCATGACTGGTGACGATGTCCCCTATTAGCTTAGCTCCTCCACTGAGTGAGCTGTACACAGTCTGCCTTGTTTATTTCCTTGACCTTGACAGAGTATTCTTATTAAAGCTACTAAAGTTATTCATTCAAGAGCAGTGAGTGATTTTCTGTTTTTCGTTTGTTGTTTGATTCATATTAAAGTCGGCATGAAATCAAAATTGACTCTATTTACTTTCTTAGTGCATATTACTAGTCTTGTGGTGAGCAATTAATCCGTGCAAGTTAATTCACAGAAAAAAATTGTTTGTCGTGGTAATCTTTAATCAAAATCTGAAAAGTTAATTCCGGTCTGGAATGGCGTTCCTTCCCTGATGACAGGTTGAAAACGTGTAAACCACTCCCCTCCAACCGTTAGTCTGCTATGAGCGAGAGGTGGAGAAGAGGAGCGCTAAAGTAAAACCCTGCCCTCTATTCAATATTCCGTTTCACTTGGAAATACGTCACAACACTGGAGAAAAGTCGGTTGCAACTTCTGGTTCACGGGGGACTTTAACATACAGCAGTAGGTACGGCATATTACATAAATAGCAGGGAAAGAAATCACGTGTATATCAGATTTGTGTATTAAAGTGAAAACAGCACTTTAATACACAAATCTGATATACACGCGATTTCTTTCCCTGCTATTTATGTTCACAGACATAACTGACTGTATTTATGTGTGTTTGACATAACCTTGTGTGTATTTGACAGTTTAAGTGCAATAAGACATGAAAGAGAACTTAGTTTAATACTCACAGGACGTTCCATCTGACAGACAGCTTTCTGTGCTCGTGCTTCTGATGTGTGCACTTAGAAAACCATATATCTGAAGTTTAGACTGATATGGCTTTAAAACACACTAGGGTTCCCACGCGCCTTGAAAGTACTTGAAAGTACTTGGATTTCAGACACATGAATTCAAGGCCTGGAAAGTACTTGAAAACAAACATTGGTCCTTGAAAGTGCTTGAATTAAATTTGAAATAAATTTTGTGAAAATGTATTATAAGATGCCCCTCTTAGTCCTAATATATTTGTTTTGGAATATTATTTTACAATCAGTTTCTGAGTGTTTTCCATTGCGGTACTTCCCCTTGCTTGTTATTAGGCGGGGTTTGGACATTTGAGCTGTGACACTTGCTGTGTCCGAAATGAACATTCTTATAGGTGTGTGCGATTTTGATTGTGGACGATTAAAAGGTCTCCACGATCTGCTTTTGAAGAAATATTCATACATGAAAATCCCTCACCTTTCGGCGAAATTCGCCGTTTTGAAACCAAAATAGGTGACCTACGTGAATCGTGTAGATTCGATGAGAAAAGTTTTTTGGGGGGGAGGGGTGGGGTATTCATATTCAGTGAACTGCGAACAGGTGCGCGTGCCAGAAGGGAGCGTGAGATTCAGTGAACTGCGAACTGCGATTCACTGAATTGCGAACAGGTGCGCGTGCCAGAAGGGAGCGCGAGGGCATGGAAATATTAACGCGAAGGGTCTTGCATCACCAGTGCAGACCACCATCAGAAGCTGAAAGCACACCTGGCCTTGGCGAGGTACCTGACTGAATTTGGTGAGTGATGGTTTCAATAATTTTAATATTTTCTGGTATATCTAAGTTAAGTTACCCAGGAGCTCTGTTGACATAGACTTAGCTAACAGCTTAGCTACAGCTTGATGAATTGAGTCATTGAACACAGCAGGAGAGAACGCAACGTTAGCCAGCTAGCTAAAGCTCCGGTGGAAAATTATTAGCTAACGCTACCGTTTTTGAGGAGGTCGATTTTGAGGTGAGGGGACTGACAAGGCAGAAGGTAAAGTGGTCCACCGTTCTATCAATAAGCAGACCTGCCAACCTGTACGCAATTTGCGTAGCGGATACGCATTTTGACTTCAAAGTATGCTGGTACAATTTGTCACTCTAAACTACGCAAAAACCTGGTGACGTCTCTGTGCACGCGCAGTCCTCAAATCAAGCAACAGCAAAAGAAGAGGAGTTCGACCAATCATAGCGCTAGGTTCTTCCCCCAAATAGCAAGTGGGGATGATTGACAGATGCGTAAAGCCTATTATTAAAAGGAGACTGAAAATCGACACCAATAAAGATTCCCGCTCGATCCCCCTTCATAATACTTAGTAAGGAGGCCATAATAATTTTTGAATCATGGCTGAAGTTGAGTTTCTCCAGCTCTCCCCAGGTTGGCAAAAAAAGCATCTCAAAATGCATCAGATTGATGCTTTAAAATATGGAATTTTTAAATTTTTCTTACGGGGGAGCATGCCCCCGGACCCCCCTAGAGGGGTAATATCCTTCTCACCTTTTTCACCCCTGACCCGTTTTCATGTCTGAATATTGTTGTATTGTGCTATAGTGCTTTCTGTCAGTTGCAGTCCTGGCGCCTCTGTCTCAACATACTGTGAAGTACAAAGCGACATTCACATCACATGTTAAAACAGCGGTAGAGTTATACTCCCGGAACACTGCAGTTATTCACAATCAAAAAAGTTTCTTATTTGCATGAGATTTAAAGCCTTGCTGCTTAAACATTTGATCTGCGTGCTGGTCTGATACATGCTTTTCTGAGCGGATACACCCAAAGCGCGCACACTCTAAAATCCTGTCAAACACTGCATTTGCTGTACAAAGTTATCATTCGCATCTTATTCTGCTAATACTGTCAATACACACAAGGTTTACACCATCGGTTAAGTGTAAAGTTAAAGTAAACAGTTCAGAGAAAATCGAATGCATGTCAATATATTAGATGCGCGCAAGAGCCTTAAAGGGACAGACAACACATGCTGTGACTTGTTCTTAAAGGGATAGTTCAACCAAAAATGAAAATTCTGTCTTTATTTACTCACTCTAAAGTTGTTCCAAACCTGTATTAATTTCCGTTTTGTGCTGAACACCAAAGAACATATTTTGAAGAACGTGGGTAACCAAATATTTGCTAGTACCCTCTGACATCCATAGTATTTTCTTTCCTTCTATGGAACTCACTGGGGACCAGCAACTGTTTGGTTACCCACATTCTTCAAAAAAAAAAAAAACTTGTATGTTCAACAGAAGAAATTTATTCGGGCATTATTGACCCGCACTGTTTAAACACACTTGAATCAATATGATTAAAAAGGAGTTTATTGATTTAAAAACGATTATATTGCGTGAGTGAACAGAACTGCGTCCATAGCAATGCTCTGTTTTTCATGGCAACGGTGTGTTATACTTGCAGTGGTCTGTTATCTAGAAATAACAGACCGGAATTCAACCAAGTGTAACTGGTCTCTTTTTCCTCCTTGCGTTGTGTTTCAATAAAGCTCATTCTTCAAATAATAGTGCCCCAATCAATTTATTTACTGAGAAAACAGAAGTAACAGAGTGAGTTCATATAGGCCCATTCCAGCATATACGACGACTCGTGCTGGCGCTACAATAAAACACATTTTTCACACTCTTCAGCATCCAATACTTTAAAAATAAAATATTATGGCGTAATACAACATCCATAACTAATAGGTAACACTCAGGTACAAAGAACATCAGGATTCATAACAGATCTATCTATATATAAAGAAACAAACAAAACAAAACAACAACAAAAAAAAACATTAAAAAAAACAAACGTGGAATGCAATTGTCACAGACACGCCAGGCTCTACACTCACCCAATCACAACGCACTCCCTCTCCTGAGTATTAACCAGCCACACCTGACACTCATCAGCACTCATCACCACAGCAGCTTAAAACACACTCCTGAACACTCACTCACTGTCCGGTCTCATTAATGCATACTGACCTGTTATGCTTACCTTCAGGACTCCTTTAAACGACTACTTACCTGTCTCCAGCGTTCTCTGTGATTCCTTGTGTCTCCTCATCTCCTGAGTTTCAGTGTGTTTGTCTGCTCCACGTCAACCTGCATCCACGCTCCCTGGGAAAACAAGACAAGTATCAGATCCAGTATCACTTCCAGTCTACGTATCCACCTGCCTCAACTCACCTGCACTCTGCCTGCACGCTCTGTTGTTGTTCAATAAACTCTGTTTACACTTACCAGTGTCTCCGCTCCCTTCTGTCCGTAACAGAAGACCGGACCAACACCGTCTGACCAACCAACATGAGCAATCCGGACCCGTTTCAAGACTTGGTTGATGCACTTCGACGCACATTCACCAGCACTTCCACGGTAACATCACCAGCGAGCACTTCCGCATTCACCGCTGCATCTCCTTCACCATCTGCGGTCGCCAGTCCCATGGCTAAATTGGCGCCCTTCACTGGTCTGGCGGAGGACTGCAACGGATTCCTCTTGCAGTGCACGCTGGTCCTGGAGATGCAACCGCACTTATACCCGGATGATAAATCAAAGGTGGCCTTCATAATCTCTCAACTCGATGGAAAGGCGCTTCGCTGGGCTGAACCTCTCTGGAATCTGAATAATCCTGTTGTATTATCCTTGTCGAGTTTCATTTCCCACTTCAAGGAAGTTTTTGGAAGGCCCGCTTGGGAATTCATCCAGTTATCCATCAGATTCGCCACTCGTATGCAGCTGTGCCTCGAAGAGCACCAGGGCCAGCCATTTCCATCCAACCTCCGCCAGCCAGAATCCGTCAGCTCCCCAGAACCAGCCAACGAATCCATGCAAATAGAAAACTCCCGTCTTTCGTCGACTGAGTGACAGAGGAGGCTGACCCAGAACCTTTGCTTGTATTGTGGCCGTGCTGGGCATTACATCTCTGAATGCCCCACTCGTCCAGTGCGGCCTATGGTGAGAGTCATTCTGCCCACATTAAATAAGATGAAACCACTCACCATTGTTGTAAACCTTACTGCTGCTGATTTCTGTCTTCCAGTCAGTGCGCTCCTCGATTCTGGGTCAGCTGGAAACTTTATCTCCGGAGCCCTCTGTCGCCAGCTTCAACTCAAGACAACCCCCACGCCGAAGATCTACCAGATCCACGCTGTAACTGGAAAACCCCTACGGAAAGTACGTTACAGCGTGGGACCACTTCATCTCCAAGTTGGAATTCTCCACATGGAGGAGATCCATCTGCTGGTTCTGGAGGATTCAACAGCTGACGTGAATCTAGGGCGCCCATGGCTTGAGCAGCACAACCCCACCATCTCCTGGCAGACAGGAGAGATCCTGAAGTGGGGTAACCAATGTTTCCAAGACTGTTTTCCTGAGTTTCCAGTTTTCAGTTCTCCAAGTTCCAAAGAAATCCAAGTCTGTGCTACTACAGTGGAGAGTCCACTTGAGAAACGTTCTAATGACATCCCTGCCTGTTATTCCCACTTCAGTGATGTCTTCTGTCCGAAGCAAGCCTCCAAGCTGCCTCCCCATCGGCCATGGGACTGTGCCATCGACTTCATCCCAGGTGAGCCAGTGCCCAGGGGGAAAATCTACTCCCTATCCGTCCCGGAGGAGAAAGCCATGGAGGAGTATATCGACGTGGCTCTAACACAAGGCTACATCCGACCATCCACTTCCCCTGCTGCTTCAAGTTTTTTCTTCGTGGCTAAGAAGGACGGAGGCTTGCGGCCCAGCATCGATTATAGAGCTCTCAACCAGAGCACCATCAAGTTCCGTTACCCCCTTCCTTTCGTCCCATCAGCTCTGGAACATCTACGCGGCGCCACTCTGTTCACCAAGTTGGACCTCCGCAGCGCGTACAACCTCATCAGAATACGTGAGGGGAACAAGTGGAAGACAGCCTTTGTGACACCTACTGGCCATTACGAATATCTTGTCATGCTGTATGGACTGGTCAACGCCCCCTCCGTATTTCAAGACTTTATGCATGAGGGGCTCCGGGAGTTCCTGCACAAGTCAGTCCTGGTCTACATTGACGACATTTTGATCTACTCCCGGAGCATGGCCGAACATCGGCAGCAGCATCGCCAGCACGTTGCGGAGGTCCTCCAACGCCTGAGGGACTACCACCTTTTCCTGAAAGCCGAGAAGTGCACTTTCCACCAGCCCTCAGTGCAATTCCTCGGTTATAACATCGATAGCAGTGGTGTCCGCATGGATGAGAGGAAGGTAACTGCAGTAAAAGACTGGCCCACTCCCACATCTGTTAAAGAATTGCAAAGGTTCCTGGGGTTTGCAAATTTCTATCGGCGTTTCATTCAAGGCTACAGTTCCATCACCAGTCCACTCACCAACCTCCTCCGTAATAAGCCCAAGTCTCTGTCCTGGACTCCAACAGCCACTCAAGCCTTTGAGGCCCTCAAGACGGCGTTCACAACCGCTCCCCTCCTGGCTCACCCTGACCCAGATCTCCCCTTCGTCGTCGAGGTCGACGCCTCAACCACCGGAGTGGGAGCGGTGTTATCGCAGCAGCAGGGGAATCCCAGGAAACTCCATCCATGTGCTTTCTTCTCCCGGAAACTCAACCCGGTGGAGGTAAATTACGACATCGGCAACCAGGAGCTTCTCACCATCAAACTCGCCCTGGAGGAGTGGAGGCATTGGCTTGAGGGAGCGAAACATCCATTTGTGGTCCTGACTGACCATAAGAACCTGGAGTATTTACGGGATGCCAAGAGATTGAATCCCCGCCAAGCAAGATGGGCTCTGTTTTTCACGAGATTAAATTTTACCATGTCTTATCGTCCTGGATCTAAGAACGTAAAAGCCGATGCCCTGTCCCGCATTCATAGTCCTGAGGAAAGCAACGATGATCCAGAGCCCATCATCTCCGAAAAACTCTTCGTCAGTCCCATTTCCTGGTCAGAGGAGACGCTCCCCGAGCCCAATGCCTCCACCAACGCCCCGCCGGGTTGTCCCCCCGGATTAAAGTATGTTCCACAAGCACGACGCACCCCCTTGATTCACTCTTCACATACTTCACTGGGCACTGGCCACCCAGGGGTCAACGAGACCCTCTCGCTGTTAAAACAGCGCTTCTGGTGGCCAAATATGACATCCGACGTCAGGAGGTACGTACAGGGGTGCAGGGAATGTGCCATCTCCAAAAGTCCACGCCATCTTCCCTCCGGTAAGCTCCAACCTCTGCCCGTTCCCACTCGTCCTTGGTCACACCTAGGAGTGGACTTTATCACTGACCCTCCAGTCTCCAACGGATATACCTGCGTGCTGGTAATAGTAGATCGGTTCTCCAAGTCCTGTCGACTAATTCCCCTGCCTGGACTACCCACAGCGATGGAAACCGCTGAGTTACTGTTCAACTATGTGTTTAGATACTACGGATTACCTGAAGATATTGTATCTGACCGTGGATCACAATTCACCTCCCGAGTCTGGAAGGCTTTCTTCAAGCTCCTAGGTGTGGCCATAAGTCTCTCCTCTGGCTACCATCCCCAGACGAACGGGCAGACGGAGAGGAAGATACAGCCCACCACAGGTCTTACTCCGTTTCAATGCGTACTCGGCTATCAGCCCCCACTGTTCCCCTGGGATGGGGAACCATCAGACGTCCCGGCGGTGGATTACTGGTTCCGGGAGAGCGAGAGGGTCTGGGACTCAGCGCATCTGCAACTCCAACGAGCCCTACGCAGGCGCAGGTTGACAGCCAACCTTCGACGTTCCCACGCACCCAACTACCAACCAGGACAGAAGGTTTGGCTGTCAACCCGGGACATCAAGATGCGCCTGCCCTGTAGGAAGCTGAGTCCTAGGTTCGTTGGGTCATCTGGCAACTCAACCCTGTCACCTTTCACCTGCAACTCCCCCCTGAGTATCGCATTCACCCAGTGTTCCATGTTTCACTTCTGAAGCCTCACCATCCCTCTGTTCTTCCCTCCACAGAGCCTGGTGACACCGAAGATCCCCCTTCTCCACTTATCGTAGATGACGGAGCGGCCTACCTAGTCAAAGACATCTTAGACTCCCGGCGTCGTGGTGGCTTCCTAGAGTACTTGGTGGACTGGGAAGGATACGGCCCCGAAGAACGATCATGGGTTCCTAGGAATGATATTCTTGATCCAAGTCTCCTTGATGACTTCCATGCCAGACATCCCAACAGACCAGCTCCTCGCGGCAGAGGTCGACCACCACGACGTCGGGGTCCGCGGTCCTCAGGAGCGGACTGTGGAGGGGGGGGGTAATGTCACAGACACGCCAGGCTCTACACTCACCCAATCACAACGCACTCCCTCTCCTGAGTATTAACCAGCCACACCTGACACTCATCAGCACTCATCACCACAGCAGCTTAAAACACACTCCTGAACACTCACTCACTGTCCGGTCTCGTTAATGCATACTGACCTGTTATGCTTACCTTCAGGACTCCTTTAAATGACTACTTACCTGTCTCCAGCGTTCTCTGTGATTCCTTGTGTCTCCTCGTCTCCTGTGAGTTTCAGTGTGTTCGTCTGCTCCACGTCAACCTGCATCCACGCTCCCTGGGAAAACAAGACAAGTATCAGATCCAGTATCACTTCCAGTCTACGTATCCACCTGCCTCAACTCACCTGCACTCTGCCTGCACGCTCTGTTGTTGTTCATTAAACTCTGTTTACACTTACCAGTGTCTCTGCTCCCTTCTGTCCGTAACAGCAATGTAAGTACTCATCCTTACAAAAAAAATGCTGATGAATATTCCAGTCCATAGACTATTCTTACGAAGAATTAGAGAAAGGAGAGGTTAGCTACATCCCTCTTAACTCATAGGTCAACATGCCTGTTACATGATTATTACACTCAACCAACATAACAGCATTCCTTGTAAACACATCTTGGTATACTGACCAAATACATTCACGAATCCAATGTACAAAACAGAAAGAAAACAAACAAAAGAAAATGAGAAGAAAGAGAAAAAAAACAAAAACAAATTAGGTCCACAATTAGATCCACATAGGTGCATTAACTCGGTTTTCTACTTTTTGTACTTGCATTGTTTCAATAAACCTCACCACTGGTCTAATAATCCTTCCCGCTCTTGATCTAACTGTAATCATCAAACCTCCAACATCATTTTGGTTAACAGATTGAACTGTCATCACCGTAGCTGCATCACTTTGACAATAAACATCTGATGATAGCCTATCCAATGCTGTCAAATTTGAATTTGTGTCCAGATCAGCTTCATCATCAATTGAATATTCAAGTCTAACAGAGTCTTCTAACCCAGCCAATACAACTGGGTCAACATCCAACATCTCTGGCCCCTTTTCGGAACCTCTTGAACATTCAAGCTCTGAGACCCACGCTACAGTTCTCTCATCAGCTACAGGCTGAGGTAAGTGTTCCAAAGTTTGGGTTTCTTCACCCCTAACACACTCTTCCATACTCAATGGTCCCTCTGCAACATCATCGGGAAAAGGCAGAAAGTTTACAGGCATGATCAAATTATGATGGACAATCTTCACTTGGCCCGTGGAAGAATTCTCTATTTTGAAAGTATTGGTGCCAGTACTGCAGCGGTACTATGGAGACCCTGGAGACACTCGTGTTCCTGTTCTGGCTGGCAACCGGTTCAGCCTACAGAGTTGTCTCCAGGGTCTTTAGCATGCCTCTTCCCACAGTGCACAGAGTTGTCCACAAGATGGTGGATGAGGTGGTGGCTGTGCTCCCCCAATTTGTGCACTTCCCTCGCACACAGGAGGAGCTCCAAGTGGTTGGGGATGGTTTTGCTCGCATGGCTAATCACCAAGCATTTGGCAAGGCAGCAGGGGCAGTAGACGGCTGCCACATAAGAATAAAATGTCCCGGCGGCCCTGATGGTCACGATTACAACAACAGAAAGCTCTTCCCTTCAGTGGTGCTCCAGGCAGTCTGTGACCATCAGGGTCGCTTTATTGACATCTTTGTGGGTTACCCAGGAAGTGTGCATGATGCACGCATCCTCAAGAACAGCCCCATCTACACTAGGGGGACTTACCCTCCGCCTGGGTATTTTCTCCTAGCTGACGGTGGCTACCCATGTCTACAGGAACCCCTGGCCCTTATCACACCATATAAGAGGCCAGTGAGAGGCATGGCAGAGCAAAGGTTCAACTACCATCATTCCAAAGGTCGCACAATCATTGAGCGTGCATTTGGAATGATGAAAACCTGCTTCAGGTGCATCTTTTTAGAAGCACTTAAAGTACATACACTGTTTGTCCCTAAGGTAATAAATCATTGCAATACTTCTGTAGTGGATTTCTTAATCAAATCATAGTATCCTACTCAAAATAACAGTTAATGCTTAACAACTGCTAAAGTCGCACTATCTTCTGTGTTCATGTTTTTTCACATCTCAACAGTCTTGTATCCTTTTGGTCTGCCTTGTGCACAGGTAGTGACGGCGTGTGTAATTTTCACAACATTTGTGTTGCTGTCGAGGATGTGCTGGAAGAGGTTGTGGAGGAGGACAACCAGCCACCTGGGGAGCTTGATGGTGGGGAGAGCCGGAGTGGAGCTGCTTGGCGGGCTGCGCTGACCAACGAGGTGTCTGCACTCCAAGAGGCACCTCTTGACCATGACTATTTTTGCCAGGTGGATAATTAAGTGTGGACTATGACCTGCTGTGCTTACATCCAAGTACATACAACACCACCATTGGTAAACACCCATACAGTCAAGAAGGTAAATGAAATATACTTAATGTACCAGTGATGTACTGTATTATGGTCTTAACTGACCATAAAAGTACATTTTATTTACCTTCAGTGATACAATCAATTTGTCCTTGGGGTCAATATGACCCCAATCGACTTTTCTTGAATAAATAAAAATGATTCCCTTCATCTCAGTGGAATAAAATTTTGGGACTTTTCCTACTTTATCTCTCTGTACACACACAAAAAAACTGGGCTTGATTCGGTTATTCTAAAGGCATGTAAAAAAAATGTTTATTAATGTTGTCTTTGGGGTCAATATGACCCCCAATTGAAAATGAATGGGAAATGCGAAAAAATAAGATTTTTTTTTTTAATTTGTCAAATAAAATCAATAAATCCGGCATAAATCCAAAAAATTTCATACCACAACGAAGGCCTGGTTCTGGAGCACAAATGCAATGTGGAATGAACATGACCACTCACAACATGACCACTTGCGCGCGCACAAACACACACAGGGGTGTGACTGCAATAGAGAGCATTTTTATAGAAATTGGCAAATAAAATCAATAATTCATGCATAAATCAGAAAATTTTCACACATAAATGAAGATCTGGGACTAGAGCACAAAAGACTTGTGGAATGAACATGATCACACAAACATGTGCACACACACACAAAAAAACACAAACACACATAAACACACAGGGGTGTGAGTGCAATAGAAAGCATTTTATAGAAGTTGGCAAAAATAACAATAATTCATGCATAAATCTGAAAATTTTCACACATAAATGAAGGCCTGGTACTAGAGCACAAAAGCAATGTGGAACGAATATGATCACTCACACATGCGCGCACACACACACACACACACACAAACAAACACACAAATAGGTGTGACTGCAATAGAGAGCATTTTTATAGAAATTGGCAAATAAAATAAATAATTCATGCAAAAATCAGAAAATTTTCACACATAAATGAAGGTCTAGGACTAGAGCAAAAAATAAATGTGGAATGAACATGATCACTCACACACGTGCGCACACACACACACACACACAAAACACAAACACACACATAAACACACAGGGGTGTGACTGCAATAGAAAGCATTGTATAGAAGTTGGCAAAAATAAACAATAATTCATGCATAAATCTGAAAATTTCACATATAAATGAAGGCCTGGGACTAGAGCACAAAAGCAATGTGGAATGAATATGATCACTTACACATGCACACACAAACACACAAATAGGTGTAACTGCAATAGAGAGCATTTTGTAGAATCAGTTATCATCTTACATGACAGATTGGATTACCACTGGACTAACCTAAACTTTATTCTTCTGTCTGCAGCCTTGAAGCAACAACAGCAGCACCGGTGGTGCTGTAGGCAGTGTGGCTGATGGCCACTTGTGTTCTTCTCGTCTTGTTGTATATAGTTGTAAATGTTTAAGTTGTTGTATATAGTTGTGGATATGAGAATGTTGTTTAAATGAATTTGCTGATTCATGTAAATAGTTGTCAATATAGAAATGTTTAAATAATTTTTTTTTATGTAACAAAGATGAAATTAATGCTTTTTGTAGAGCTTGGAATACCGAATCACAAAACTTTGTAAATAAGGGTGAAGATATTGTTCAATACATTGTTTTGTTTTTCTATTGCGGTCTAAAGAACAAGGTTTTTAAAAAAATGGATATACAGTTTATATTAAATAATTAAGGGGCAAAGACAAAACCAGTTCAATTTAATTGACTTTATTTTTCCGCCAACCTCTCCAACAGCAAAAAAAAGCGGTTTGCCCTCTCTCTGGCCTCTGCTTCCCTTCTCTCATCTGCCTCCCTCTGGTATTTAATATCTTCCTTTAGAAGCTGTAGGATTGGATCCTCTCGCTCCCTTCTCCTCTTATCTCCTCTGTGCCCTGCTCTCTCTTTGCTCCTGTCTCTCACTGTCTCCTCCTCCTCATCCTCGCCTCTCCCTTCATCTACCTCTTGTGCAGTGCTTGGCCCTGGTTTTTCCTCTTGGATCGAGGCAATAAGGCAAGGGGGCGAGACTGCTGCAGACTGCCCTAATGCCTCGTCCATGAGGGCAAACCAGGGCCAATTTGCTGCGGTCGCCTTGCCATCCTCTGTCCCTTGACCTGTGGCAGGACACTTATATTCCTAAACAGTGAAGACGGATGTCGATGACGTAGCATCCTCGAAATTCTGGCTTCCGAGGATCCTTCCTTGACATTGAGTACTTTTACTGTACTTTCTGCTAGGGAATGTTCATCATATTCACATCATGTATACTTTATACATACACTCTATATTCTCTTTATACTTTATACACTATATTTGTTAATCTTGTCATAAATTATAATGGCCAGTAAACCTGTGTAATTTATGACAAAGAAACTTGACCTCTGCATTACTCTGTGTAATTGCATCCAGCTTCTACTAGAGGGCAGCAGAAACAGTAAATTGAAGGCTCAATGACAGTTTTTAAATGTTCAAGTTACATTCACGGCGGAGGCATTGAATCCACACAAACATAGCTGTGAGCAGACCTAATATTTTACAAAACTAAATAATAACTAAACAACTTTCAGTTTGTCAGTTCTGCCAAGTGCACTTACATGTAAAGGCAGTGTGCAACCAAAACTTCAGCTTAAATATGACTGACTGTGTAATTGCTCTTCAGAGGTAAAATTTCTTTTCACTTCTCTTCAAAGTTTAAAAAGAAGGATTATAATAAGTACTGTAACAAATCTGTAATGATGAGTCACATGCCTCAGGGCTCAGGGTTAGGATGTGTCTTCATCAGACTCACATCTGCCTTTCATTATGATTCCTGACCTTATACACCCACACATACACTCATGTGATGCATACAGTTCATATGTCAGTATAGCAAAGCCCTGATAAATTATTTGTGAGGATGTGAAATATTTTGGCCAGAGTTACATTTGGGTGAGTTTTCAACAACATGCAACATTTCTCTGATGATATTCAGACTACAAGCAGTTCAGATTGAGAACAAGACCTCACAGGTGTTACTTTTTCACATCTAAGGGGATCTAATGAAATTCTCATTAATCTTTTATTAAAATATTAACTTTGTTTAAATTTTGGGGTCAGTAAGATTTTTTTTTTTTAAAGAAATGAATACTTCCATTCATCAAGGACAAAAAATACATCAAACGTTACAGTAAAGATATTACAAAACTTTTCTATTCATCAAAGAATCCTGAAAAAATATATATCACATTTTATACAAAAATATTAAGCAGCAAAACTGTTTTAAACAGTGATAATAATCAGAAATGTTTCTTGAGCATCAAATCAGCATATTAGAATGATTTCTGAAGGATCATGTGACAATGAAGACTGGAGTAATGATGCTGAAAATTCAGCTTTGATCATAGGAATAAATTAAAATTTAACATATATTCACATAGAAAATCGTTATTTTAAAGTGAAAAAAAAAAAATATTTCACAATTTTACTATTTTTACAGTATAAAACTATAAATGCAGTATTGGTGAGAAGAAGAGAAAATAAAAAATCTTACAGGTGTACATAAATACCATAAATACGTTGCCTCGCTATGACCAAACCGTTCGACAACTCTGATGTGTGTCGAGTGTCATGCAATTTTAAGCATACTAAGAGCCTGAAAAGCACCCAAAAAGAATATTAAATTTGCATTGCCATGACAACAGTATTCAAGATATCAAGAATCCTTTCACAGGTGTACATCTGCGTTATCTTGACATTATTCTGACGAAGACTGAAGCAAATTGGGTAAAAATAAGAGGGTGATTTCAAAGCATTTTGAAAGTGACAGTTGGTGGCACTATGACTTTGACTCACAATATTCACATTCATGTGATCGGCATTCTGCAACGAACACACAGCTGAAGTTTCATCAAAATCAGTCAATGTTTGCAGAAGTTCACACACTTCCCATTTCCCTTATCTCGCCATAAATTTGTTTTAAAGCCACGGCCAAACCGTTCAAGATAGCAAAAATCTGCTCACAATTTAGCATCCTCAATGTCTTCACTTCATACTGACCGAGTTTGGTGGTGATCGGATGAATCCCTTAGGAGAACTATATCAAATTCCCACAATAGCCAACTTCCTGTTTGGCTGGCGTATGACTTAGAGTTCGAAAGTTATATGGCCCAATGAGTCTATAACTGAGTTTGGTTACTGTAGGTGAAAACGGGTGCGCTACCGAGCACCTCAAAGCAAACCATTTAAAACGGTGTGCCACAGAGCCCCCCCACGCAAGACTGTGAGAAAAATCAAGTAAACTGAAGGGGGAAGTATAAAAGAGCGCCTGGGGAAACAGTCAGTATCTTCTCGTCTTTCGGGACTGTTCTGTCTATGCCATTGTTTTCTACACCGGTAAGGAATTACTCTACAACATGTCTGACAAACGTTTCAGGAAGTGTGCTGATCCTTGTCCTAGGTTTTTAACACCAGAGGACACACACAACCTGTGCGTTTTCTGTTTGGGCGAGGAGCACGTGCGGACAGTGCTTGAGGGCGCTGTCTGCGCTAACTGTGAGCGTCTTCCCATGAAGACGCTCCGTTCATGTCTGGCCCTCTTCTCGAGGGAAGAGGCGTCTGCGCCTTTGCCCGGTGGTTCCGGCCCTGCTCGTGCCGAGGCTGAGCGGCTGCTGAAATCATGGGGCTCACAGGTGGAACTCACTGAGGAATTTGAGAAGGGTATAAACCTGTCTCAAACCGAAGCGGCTGACGAGGACACGCTCTTGGATGACGATGACGTTTTGTCTTTGACGTCATCGGATCCAGGAGCGAGTGCTCTTCTGGCGGCAAGCCCCAGAGAGCAGGAGATGGCCGTGGAGGAAGAAGCGGGTGAGCCCGCGGCTCCTTCCAGGCCGCCCTGCCCGGCGTATACAGAGTTATTGGAGGTTATGGAGAGCGCTTCGGGCAGGCTGCAGCTGCCTTGGGAGCGCGTCAGGAAAGAGACCGTGCGCGGCAGGCTTGACGAACGGTTTCTTTCGGACCATAACCCAATAACTCTGGTGAGCCTTCCATTCCTTCCCGATCTACACGTTGAGATTGAGACGGCATGGAAGAACCCGTACTCGGCTTGGATCCATCGACATCAGCGGGCTAGTTTCGCTGATGTTGAGGGATTGAGCCAGCATGGGTATGTGTCGATGCCCCCTATTGACGAGACGTTTGCGAACTATCTTGCCACAGGGAGTGCACCGACACTAAGAGCTCCGGTCCTGCCATCCAAACCATTGAAGGTGACATCATGTTTGAATGGCAGGGCATACGCCACTGCGGGTCAGGCTGGTGCAGCGCTGCACACGATGGCAGTGCTGCAAGCGTACCAGGCTGATCTGCTTAAGGATCTGGATCAGGGGCAGGGTTTGTCCCCTGAAGCGGTGGAGGAGCTGCGCCGCACCACGGATCTTGCTCTGAGGGCCACCAAGCAGACGGCCACCTCGATCGGCAGGTCGATGGCGGCCATGGTGGCCACAGAGCGACATCTGTGGCTGAACTGTGCGGACATCGGGGAGAAAGAGAAGAACTTTCTCCTCGATGCCCCGGTCTCGCCTACTGAGCTTTTCGGTACCTCCGTCGAGGCGGTGGTTGAAAAATTCAGGGAGGCGAGGGCACGCTCCGCAGCATTTAGATCATGCATCCCGCTCAGATCCGAATCTGGGCCCAAACAGCCAGGAGGTCCGGGGCCGTCTCGAGTCGAGGCTCAGAGACAGGCCCAGAAGTCCAGAGTCGCCGCTCGTGCGCCTCCTCCTCCCCGGAGTAAGTCGCAAAAGTGGCGGGACGCAAGGAGGAAGAAGCAGGACCTGAGGGAGGTGATCGATCATAGGCGCCAGCAGCGCCGGTGATCGATCTCCTCTCTCGCGGGGGCTTCAGTTTGCCCTCGCTCTTTCTTCTTCCTCCGCCTCCCGGGAGCATTGAAAACATCTATGTGCTCAGGCTTTTGACAGTCAGGCTGACGGTTGGGCCCATGATGAATATTTTTCTAAAGGCCCGCCTTCTGGCTTGATAGTGAAAAGTACTTTTAGGCTTAAAAGAACTTTGGATTTCATCCTTCATGCGAGAAAATAAGGAGGAGAAATCTTCGTTCTACGAGCCGCAGGAGGTAAGCTGGGTCTATATTTTTATTCTTATAAAAAGCGTAGACCTTGTTTTTCCTGTATAGTTTTCCTGAGCATGTAGTCAGTAAATTTAGAAGAGGTTTTTTTGGGCAAAATAACTGAATCGCTAGGTTGGCTAGTTTCTCATGCAGGCCGCATTATGGCCGCTAGGTTTTAGCCTCCTATGTTAGAGTAGCTTCTCAGCTAAATACTGTTAAGTCTAGTTTGAGTTTGCACTCGTCACTTCAGTTATTTGTGTGCAGGTCGGCCTTTATCGGCCGCCTGGCACTGTTAGCTTGTAGTGCTTCATTTTCTCCTCATTTCTGAAGGATTTAAAATGAAGCCCAGGCTTTGCTTGGCCCAGTAGGCGTTAGCTAGTGGCTAGGCTAGAGCTAGGTTTAGGTGTTTGTTTGTTACATCACCCTTATCATTACTATCCCTTGTTAGGTTGTATAGTTCCTAGTTCTATGCCCATTTCCCCTTCATTATTATGTAGGTGCTATGGTGAGGTTAATGGCTAAGGTTATAGGCTGTTATTAACCTTCCTGGTGCTGTTTTTCCCAGGTGGTAGGCCCTTATCTTTGAGGAGATAAGTTATGCAGTGTTGCTAGGCCCCACTTTCTAGAACTTTGTCATGCCTTATAATGCCTTCCTGTGAGCCCCTTGAATTATATTCAAGTTTGAACTGCGGTGCTAGTGTTTTAGCCTCTGTTCTCAAGGGTTCAGCACAGATCTGTCTAGTGAAAGCATTTATCCTGTTTGGATGGCATGTATTACAAAGCATTTATTTTTGCTTTGGGTTCTAAGCCTTGGCCCTACATACATAAATATATGTGAGCTTACTCTAGTGCTGCCACAGGTTAACACCTGTTTCTATGATAGTAGGCTGTGATTAGCCTCTATCTAATAACGTGGTGTTTGGTTGTACTCCCCAGCTAGGGTTTGTGTTTCACTGAGTGCATCACCTGTTGGATTGCACACTCAGGTTGACTGTAGAGAGTCTTATTCTGGTTAGAATTTAAGATGATCTCTGTTAGCTCCCAGTCGATCGTGACCACAGCAGCTATTTTACATATACTGTAAAGATTGTTGGCTCTTTATTGTTAGCCTCCTTCTAAGTACAGCTTGTACCTTGGGTGCTGTTGGTATATGATCGCGAGTTTGCTCACGTATCTTAGCACTGCCTCAGGCTTATGCTCATGT
The DNA here is from genome assembly GCF_019924925.1 of Ctenopharyngodon idella. Classification (NCBI taxonomy): domain Eukaryota; kingdom Metazoa; phylum Chordata; class Actinopteri; order Cypriniformes; family Xenocyprididae; genus Ctenopharyngodon; species Ctenopharyngodon idella. The sequence continues at coordinate 7,426,898 of NC_067222.1, read as the reverse complement.
TGTTTGAGGTGGTAGGCCTTGTAGGCCTCCCTTAGACCATGTTAGCGTATTTATTGTACCATGTAATTTTTGGTACATTGCCTGTTGGAATGTGTAGGCTTAGCTCAGGTTGTTGTAGCTAGTTACCCACAATTATTTTGTTGGGTCTAGAGCTGGTCCCCTTTGAGCTTGGTCCCCATTTATGACCACTGGCTGGCGCCACATGTTGCTAAGAGTAGTAGGCCTTGCCAGGCCTCCTTTTCAGTTTTCATGTTGGCACAGTTGGGTTGGTTTCTATATGACTCATCACCATGGATAGGTCATGATTGCCACTAGCTGACGCCACGTGCATACAAGTCGTAGGCTTTATAGGCCTCCTGTGTATCATGTTGGAGTTTGGCTAAGTACTCCTCTCAATGTGAGAGTAAAAGGTGCTTTTACTGAGTATATTTTTGAGTGGCTTGCCTCTCAGGGTAAATTTTTGTATTAAACCGCTCTGCTGTTCGGTTCTTTTGCATTTACTTCCTTGAGCATGGTTTCCTTTAGCTCTAGTTGAGCTAAGTAGTTACCTTGTTTATAACTTGGTTCTATTTTGCTCCTAGAACTTTAGTGGCCACTAGCTGGCGCCGCGTGTGACAGGTAGGCCTTCTGGGCCTCCATTAGGAACATGCTGGCATGTACCGTTTACACTTCTTTACTAAGAAGGGTAAAGGGAATTTTATGCCACTGGCTGGCCAGGGCTCTGGGTGACTTATTAACCTCCTTTGCAATTTGGTTATTTTTCCCACCTGGAGCTTGATAACACTGCCACAAGCTGATGCCACGTGTCTGCTGAAGTTATAGGCCCGCGGGGCCTTCTTTAGCACGTGATGGCGTATGTTGTACTCCTCTTGCTTAAAGAGTAAAAGGTTCTTTTACCGAGTACACTGCTCGTTGGATTGTGTTGGATGGACTGTTTTGTGGGCACTCACAGTTACTTAATCACATGGTTGGTCGTGCGCCCAGCATGTTAGGTTTCAGGTGAGTGGCCTTATAGACCGCCCTTGGAATACCACCATGTGGTTGAGTTTTCTGGTGTGATATGTAGTTCTTTATCTAGAACTTTAGTTATGTTGAAGGCCCCTTTCCGGCCTCCATGACTATGTGCCTACAGTATGGTCTATCTGTTAGGTGAGCTTCGTACTTCCCTTTGGGTTGTCTGTGTAATTGTGCTTAGCTCCCTAAGCTGGTCATTGGTTGTAGACTTCTATGAAGTCTCCCGTTGAGATCAGCCCCAGGCTGGTTTGTACTCCCCTGTATCAGGGTTTCTGGCGCACAGCCTCCTCAGTGCATTAGTCAGACACTGAGTAGATCCTAGGATGAGCGGATTATACTCCCCTCAATATGAGGTTTTATAGCACTCAGCTGAGTTCTGCTCTCCAGGATGCCCATCTCTGCGCCTGGGTTTGAGTTGCTTACTGTTCATTCACAGTCGCTCTTACCTGCTTTCTTCTCTGAAGAATGCGTTATGGAGATTCTGTGTAACAGACAGGGCTGGCCTAAACTAGGTTTGTCCTTCGCCAAACTGGTGGCACTGAGGGTGACTTTGTTCCCCTCTAGTGACTGGCCGGGGTTCCTTTCGGTTTCCTGGCCACATTCCCTTTAAGGGAACACTTTTCCACTGGAATGCTGGTCCCAGAAGCTTGAGCAGCCTTGGAAGGCTTTCTGCAGAAGGCCTCTTTTAGGCTCAGCTTGGGCTGTTGGCCGTAGGGAATGCTGTCACTGACAGCCTTGCATGACCCGAGGGTGAGTTGCTCCCAGCGTTTATCTGAAACTGCTGGACGTTTGTCTAGTCATTTGGCATGCACTCTCCTTCAGCATGGCGGAGTGGGTATTTCGTTCCCCATAGCGGTAAACGCAGAGTTGAGTTCCCTTTCGAAAGAGAACGTCTCAGGTTACATATGTAACCATGGTTCCCTGAGAACAGGGAACGAGACTCTGCGTTACCTTGCCATGCTTCGGGCTGCCTGCTGAACAGTCCCTCAAGATGAGTAGGTACTCACTGTTTCCCCAGGCGCTCTTTTATACTTCCGGGTTCGCGCTATGATGATGTCATAGGCTGTCGCCGGCCAATAGGATTGGAGTGGTGTGATTCTTTGGCATTCGGACACCTGTCACGAGTGACGGTTCCCCATAGCGGTAAACGCAGAGTCTCGTTCCCTGTTCTCAGGGAACCATGGTTACATACGTAACCTGAGACGTTTTTGGACATTTACCCTTTGGAAGTACTTTGTTTGTACCATGTACCAGGATAATAGCAAGTTTGGGCTTTTTTGAGCATGTACCATGTTTTTTTAACATAATGTAATACGTACAGTGTTCTTGAATGTTTACCATGATAATACCAATGTGTTTTGGCATTTATAATTGGTAATTTGTATAATTGGTCAAATGTACCATTTTTAACTTCTATCATAGTAAATATTATGTTTGTTTGAACATTTACCGTGGCTATCCACGTTTACCACGTTTTACCTTTTTTTGAGCATGTGCCATGGTAATATATGGATATTTGGACATTTACCATAGTTATACCATAGTCTTTGCTTGTTGGGATCTCCAGCTGCTCTTCATGGTTTCAGCTTTAGTGCAGAAACTTCTCACACTTCCTTCACCCTCATGATCTTCTGTGCTGCAAACACTGAATCACAACAGCAGTGCAGATATCAACTAAAACTTATTTAAATTAACTTTTTTGCCATTTTTCAGTTCAAAGCTTTATTTCAATTAACATTTTTCATTCATTACATTAAAGCTAATTGATGCTACAGACTAACCCAATCCAAACTATAATATTATTTACTTTCTGCATTGTTTTGACATTTGAGGACATCCTCACAACTCTCATTCCCAAACCAAATATTTTCCCATAATGCACTGCAGGAGAAACTCAAGTTCAAGTTTCAAGTTAAATTCATTTAGAGCATTTTTAAAAACAACAGTAGTTGACCAAAGTGCTGTACATGTAGAAGGTCATAAAACAAACAACAGTAAAAGAAAATGTGCAAAGTATTGTACATTACAAATCAGGGGAAAAAAAAGAAAAAACACAGCTCTCAGACTAAATTAAATGCCAAAGAATAAAAATATGTTTTAAGACTAGTTTTAAGAGCAGACTGAGTTGGGGCCATCCTCACAGACAATGGTAATGAATTCCAGAGTTTAGGGGCAGGTATTGCAAAGGCACGATGTCCCCTGTGCTTCAGTCTTACTCTAGGGACTGCCAGCAGCATATGGTCAGCAGACCTCAGAGACCTTGATGGGACGTGCAATTGTTTAAGGTCAGAAAGGTAAGTTAGGGCTAGGCCATTTAAAGGGATAGTTCACCCAAAAATGAAAATTCTGTCATCAATTACTCACCCTCATGTCGTTCTACACCTGCAAGTGTCAGGCTTCTGCCCTGGCAGCCTTGTCAGTCTTGTCTTTGTTTAATGTGTCTCTGTGTTCTGGTCCTTTAGTTTCTAAAGCCCATAGTGTTTTTTGTAGAAATTACATATAGCCTTTTGTTTTCTAGTCATCTTGTTCTGCCTGTTCCTGATCTCCTGCCTAGTCTTGTTGTGTCCTGTCCTGTTAGATGTGCAGAGTCCTGTCCAGTAAGTTGAGCTTCCCTGGCCGCTCTCTCTCCCTGCCAAGCAGCAAGACCGGTGCAGTGCCTGATTGTGCCCTGTGAGTCTAACTACGTGTGCTGTGTGATCCTGTCTGGCTCTCGCTGCATCTATTGGCCTCGTGCTGCACACCAAACAAAGCACACCAGCCTGTTTTCACCCTGGGCTTATCTCAGCGGCCATTCCCTCAGCTTGCTTGTCATCGTGCCTCATCCCTACCTACTGTATGGACTGTGTTCACCTCAATATCTTGTCTTAAGTCTTGTCTTGTCAATAAACCTGTAACACTCAACCTACGTTTGAGTCCTCCCTCATAGATCCCTGACAGCAAGACCTTCATTCATCTTCGGAACACAAATTAAGATATTTTTGATGAAATCTGATGGCCCAATGAGGCCTCCATTGACAGCAAAACAATTAACACTTTCAGATGCCAAGAAAGCTACTAAAGACGTATTTAAAACAGTTCATGTGACTACAGTGGTTCAACCTTAATGTTATGAAGTGACGAGAATACTTTTTGTGCGCCAAAATAACAGTGGATTTAACATAGGGAAGCAAAGGGCCTAAATCAATGTTAGAGGTCTTATTAATACATAATGCACTGCAGGAGAAAGTCACGCTGTGGTGTGGCACATTCAGAAGATCTCTGTTGGGTTATCATCATTAAGATCATGATTATAGCTCAGTTTGATTAGTTTTTATGTGCTATTTAGGTGCAAATAAATCTGATATTGATAATACCACAATAAAAAGTTTCTCAGTATATCAGAGCAAATCACAAATACTTGAAACAGGAATCACAGCACACTAATTTTGGACAGCATTTCTTTGTGATAAAAAGTGTGTTTGGATGTTCAGACACAATTAAATACAGAAAGTTCAGTAAACGAACATGCATTTGTGAGCAACAGAGAGATTTTGAGCTAAAAAAAAATAGTAAATCAAAGAGAATTTAGACCAGATATCTGAAACTGAAGCTATTGTCACAGTTCCCTTCGTTCCCGGACTCCATTTCCCATGATCCTCCTGTTTCCTCACCTGCACTCACTTCCTCGTCATCTCCCCATCAGCACTCATCTCCTGCACCTGGACTTCATCATCGACACATCCTTTATAATGGACTCACTCCCTGCACTCCCTTGTCTGTTCTAATGTTAGTATATGTGTATTGGTTGTTATTTGCCTTAGTTTGATTAAAATACCCGATATTGTGGATCTCTGTGTATACCTCGTCTCTACTACAACTTGCAGAAGGGCAAGAACTGCAAAAAGTTGAGCATGTTTGTCTTGGAAGTTGAAGCCCTTAAGGGTATTTTTCACAACCCCTTGAATATAATCTGAGGAAAAGTTTGTCTTCAGAATCATGAATCCATAAAATGTTTCAGTGTTTGTGTTGGTCATCTCAAATTCCTTTAGCTTTTCCTTAAACAGTTTCTGTTCCTTCTCAGATAAACTGTTTCCAATGAAAATTGCATTGTCAGTTCCTTCGGTTTGTTCACGGTATTCAACTCTCATGCAGTTGATAATTATGACTTGTGGAGAATATGAATTTTGCTTCTGACATTCCTCCACAATTTGATCTTGGAGTTTTTTTACATCGCAGATGTCTTGGAAGTCATCGATCATGAGCAAAACAGGAAGTCGTGTAGGTTGCTCTTTTGTCTCATATGTTAGTAGCTGCACAACCTGTTTGGCTACAGTAGAATAATCATCTGTTGTGTCCTTCAGCACTGCACAACGAAATTTATCCTTCAGTGTCCATAAGACATGCATGGCTAATGTCGTGCCACCACAGCCTGGAAGATGGAAGATGTTGAAAAACTCACAAGCTCTCTTCCGGCTGCATATGTCTGGAATAATAGTGTTGACTATATAGTCGAACTTGTCACGTTTGATGAATGGCATTGATCCAGGCTGTTCTGAGAAGTAGAAGTTCCACCAAGACACCTTTCCTCCCTTGTAAAAGTTCTCCTCATGATGTTGTTTGTTCTCATTTCCTCCATCACACTGGTTCACACAAAGAACGCTCAGTGTTTTTAAGGATTCCTCAGTTTTCTTTGATAGTACAACATTACTGCCAACAACACCAGGCAGAAGCCAGTGTGATTTGCGATTCTCTGACCACAGACTGAGGATGGTGCCATTGACCTCAGCAAAACTTAGCTCATAAATGCATCTTGTAGAGATGTCAACTTTATATCGGCCCTTAATGAGATCCTTCCAGTAGGTGTATGTTGTTTCATTTTCACTGATGCATAAAATTTGGTTTCCTCCATTGAGCTCCTGTAAAAACATACTGAAGGTCTCAAGCAAAGGGTCTTTTCCATCACTCACCTGACTTAACAGCAAGAATATGGTGAGAAATTTCTTTTGAGGCAGCACATCTCTTCTGCACAGGAAAGAAACAACATCACGCACTGAATCAGTCAACCAGTGATCAGCAAATCGAATCACCTCATATGTGTATTTTTTTATTCTATTCTCTTCTGTTGTGTTGGTGAATTCTTTGAATTCATGGCATGGTTGTATAAGATCTATAGGACCAGTTTCAGTTACATCTAGAATGCTATTTTCTATATACCTGTGAGCAGCATTAAATCTATTGAAAGGGTAAGGCTTCAAGCTATAAGACTGAGTCACCACATCATTCTGCTGCTGAGTCTTTTGTTTCTGAAGATCTATGTTGTGAATAAGCGATTCTATTGCATTATTTGAAAGGTTTCGCATTAAGAGATAAGCTTTCTCTAAGTGGAGAAGACCATCTCCATTAATTCCCTGATTGTATAAAATGTCTGCATCTTTTTTGTCCATGTTTATCTCTAGCATCCATTGTCTCACATGGTCTCTATTCCAGCCACTGATGTCCACTGGAAGTTCAGATGAAACAGCCGTCTCGTCTTCATTTTTCTGAAAGAAAATCAGCATCTAAAGTAATGTAACACTGATCTTAGATGCCTAACGGAGCAGTAAGACGATGTACATAAAAAAATATTGGCCTTTCTGGTGCCACTTACCTCAGAATGTCTTGAGGTTTCCATAACGGCACCAGAAACTCTTCTGATTAAAAGCTTATAGTAAAAAAAAAAATTAAAATAGGCATCATAATATAGTATTGTGTAACATGAATTATGATTCTTGTATTCTTATTAATAATAATATTATAATAATCTTGTATTAAAAAATAGTAAAACTAATGATTGACATACCGCATCAAGGAACAGAATTCATATGTGTTGTTTATGGGTTTTGTAACATTTGAGTGCCATCTGGAGTTTCATACAAGAAAAAAAAAAGACTTTAAACTTCTAAACTAAGACTTTTAGACTATATATATATATATATATATATATTTAGCACATAAATGGTCAATTGAAAATGTGTCCAACAGTTGTAGTGGTGTCCAAAACCATAGTGGACATTATCAAGTGCACTCATTCAATCCCACATTACACCACAATAACGAGTGTACAACTGATGTACGCTCAATGGCTGTTCGCATTCACTCACTCGTTTTCATTCATTCCTTCAAGTGAACTGTGGATTTAATCATAGAAATACTGTGGAATGATGCATCATGTTTTATAAATAAAAACTGAAATAAAAATGTTGCTATATTCAAATAACAATTTTAAAATGTAGGCTAAGTGTCACTATTAAACAAGTAAATGTTCAGCTAATTGTCAGTCTCTTACATGTCATTGTCTGGAGCTTGTGTGCTGCTGGCGACTAACCTTAAGGGTGGAGTTAGGATTAGGCAATCAGGTAGCGACTTCAACGAGGGGGGTAATAATTTGGCAGGCAGTCGAAATTCGGCACAACACCGGAATTCAAACTCGGGTCACCCGAGCTGCCCACAAGGCTATCGGCGCTGACGATAGGACATTCAACTTGAGTGCATTGTTTTATTCTCCATCATTCAATGCATATTTGCCTGTACATAAATGAACCTTTATGTTTTGTCATTGCAGATTAAAATCTATAAATCAAAATATTTATTGCATTTATGAAAAAAAAAAAGTTCAGCACTCAAGGCTCTATCGCCTATTACCTCAATAGTGAACAATGTCTTTGGGTGGATTGCTGAGGCAGATTGTTTGTGATTTGGTCTCAGTGACTTAGGAGTCCTCTTAGCTACTATCAACATTTCACAGATTCAGGAGCTAGTTTCTGTGTTAAAATGCTTTGTGAAATACCTAACTAAAATTAGGACTGACACACCCATTATTTTTTAACAGTTTCTCCTAAATCTGTAAGTTAGGAGCTACTTTTATTCTTAAGATGTTTTGTGAATATGGCCCCAGTTTTTTCATTCCTGGTATTGTTTTACGCTAATAACATTCAAGCCAAATCCAAGCAAACTTAACAAACATCAAAAACTAAAATAGGCTAATTATTGTACACTATCAGTACTTTTAATGTGGCTTTACAATGCAGTAGAATCAATATACAATGTTGTCTAACAAATGGTTAGTTTTTTTTTTTTTACCCTTTCCTCTGCTGTAAAATGTGTGTTATTCACTTTGTAATCTTTGATCAGTGATCACTAAATTGTATTCTGCTTTGGATAAAATGAATACTAAATGAATAAAAGTAAAATGAAAGCTGAAAGAGTAATAGCTGTTATATATTTACCTCATGTCAAGTGTCCTTTTTGGAAGATTAAAGTACGATCCATGTTTCCTTCTTCTTCTCCTTTTTATGAGGGGTGTGTCTGAAAGAAAGAATTCTTCTCAGAAACTGTTTTCCAGTATCACACATTTTTCAGCACTATTGGGTGTGGGTCAAAATTGTAGATTTATCTTGACAAACTTTAGCAATGTTGTTATTTTAACTTGTATAAATGGTGAACTAAGAGAGATGTTTCTGCAAAGAAAAAGAGAAAGAAAAATAATGTGACATAAGTTTGTGTTTCCTGAATTCAGAGAGATTATCTGCTGTTACCCTGGGGCCAAAAGGAACAAGTCTGAGTCTGTCTGTGTTCTTGAAGCTAGCTAGAAACAAGCAGTGTTGACAAGATATATTTAAAACAGCACTGGAAGGTTCACTAAACCACACAACACTGTAACTATTGTCATTGGTGAAGCAGAAATAAACCAAATATCTGATCATATTATGTCTGATTTTAATGTCTTGTTATGTTTGACATTTCCTTTTAGAGTGCATGATTTACCATTATATATGTTTCATATTGTTATGTGTAGAATCTCTTGCATAATGCCACTGTTGTTTGCCAAGGCACTAGTTTTTCTTGAATTAGGGATTTCTGCCCAAACATGGCAACAGAGCTGAAAGTTGGCTGGTGAAAAGAAGCCACCCACTATTTCCTCAGGAATTGGCAGTGAGTTGCACAAATGGCTTTGACACTGCCCCAACATCTCTTTGACACAGCCTTGTCCCCCCAAATTAATATTATAACATGAATGAAAAGAGCTGCTCAGCAAGACTCAACAAAACTGAACACTTAAAATTTACAAAAATATTCTTAGATCTTCATGATGAAATTTCAATATATTGAAATAAATCTTAAGCCTGTTGTGAACAAAAAAACAAAACAAAACAAAAAGTTACTTTCTGTGAAAAAATAATGATATATATTTTATTATAAGTGAGTGTTCATATTTTCTTGTTTCTTATTTCTAGGCCTTGGACACACTTATACACTCGCACGCAAACCTGAACTTAAGACGCACATACATTTGAACATCTGACCTCTCTAACTTGTTATTATATTTCTTAATATGCCATATATGGTAGAGGTTGATCTTTGAGTACTACAATTGGATGGATTCTGCTTTATCTTGTGTATAAATGACCCTTCTTCTGTAATAAATTTGAGAATGTTATGATACTGCACTGTCTATGTGTCTGCTTCATTATTCTCCCTACATCTCGCGCTGCTGCTGCCACACATCACAGGGGTTGAGGCTTGTTTCCAACTGATGACTGATAGCTGCTTCGAAGCTGTGGACCTAAATTTTAATCTAACAGTGAGATTTATTATATATTTAGCATGGCAACTTAAGATTGCTTGATGTAATGTTAAAGAATGACTGCAGCATTGTAATGATGCAGCTTTGGTGTAATGTGGTGTTGTGAAATGTGTATGCTCTTGTGGAGTCAGTATCTTAATAACTGTGAATTCTAACATCAAAATTGCCAGGAATTTACAGGATTAAAGAGTATTATTTTACAATAAATTACTGTAGTCAGAAATTTACAGTGAAATTAATGCATGTCGGGCCATTTTCTTATGAATTACTGTTAATCAACACAATTATACTAACATCACAGTAATTTACTGCTCTTGTTTTACTGTGAATTCACATTATAAAGTTGTCTTCAACCAGGCCACTGTGAGAAATTATATTGTTTAGTACTGTAATTGTTTTAAAGTCACCACAATGGTGATCAGTATTCAATTTGAGATCTTGGACCTTGTATATTCATATTCAAATTTCTGATCTAGCCAAGTCAGAAGTGTGTTAAAACAATGACAGGCTAGAATATAAAATAAGATAATTGGCTGTTTTTAAGTTAGTCAAACTACACTATTATTAGCATTATTTCTTATTTTAAATTCGCAATTGTTTGTAGATTGATCTTTCACAATAGTAAAGCAGTTTATCTTTAAAAGATGTGACATCACCTTGCAACACAATATTTTTTCTTCTTCCATCACCCAATGATGCACTGACATCAATACTCAATATACAAAACACAACAATGGCGACACTTAACAAATAATAATATTAAAGATCAATTCTAAACATTACAAAATAAACCAACAATACAAACTGCTAAATGTGAAGCAAAAATAAGTTCAGCAGCAGAGATAAAACCAACTGCATGCTGGGTACCTTCATAGTACATATGCACTGTAGAAATACAGTATGATATTGTTTTTTTACAGTGATTTTTTGAGAGTGCAGTTAGATACATGAGAAGTCCTAATGTGGAATTACTGTGAAAGTCATGTAATTATTAACCTGGAATATACTGCAATTTCACACTAAAATATTTAACAGTGAGACTTTAAAATTCCCCTGCCACGCTCTACTAATTTCACAGGTTATGTTAAAAGCAAAGAGGCAAAACAACAACACCACAAACTAATTCTTTATCATTGCATCAACCAATCTAAACTGTCCAAGGTTTTTTTTTTTTTTTTTATAAATTATTAACGGTTTATAATTCATTCCCCATTTATCATTAGGCCTAGATTTCTAAATTGAGGGAACAGTCTATAAACCTGTGGTTGCAGTATATGAATCTGAGTACAATCTACACAACTGAGACTACAGTTTATAAATCTATGTGCACTGATTGAAAAAGTTTACTATGTTATAACAGTAAATATATTGTCACATATTTTTCAATATATGATGGAAAAGAAAATATTAGTCAATGAGACCCATCAACTGTACAAACATTCTTCAAAATATCTTCTTTTTTGTTCAGCAGAACAAAGTCATTTATACAGGTTTGGCACAACTTGAGGGTGAGTAAATGAAGACGGAATTTTTAAATGAAGATTTTTCATTTTTGGGTGAATTATCCCTTTAAATATCCACAATGTTACACATTTGTTGTGCCAACAACAAACTGCATGTATCTCATGTGTAACTGCATCCAGCTTCCACTAGAGGGCAGCAGAAACAGCACATTAAAGGCTCAAAGACTGTTGATACATCAACAATTTAGATTTACTGGCCAATACAATTATAACTGAACAATGGAAATGTACAGCCGACATCCATCAATCCAAACTGCTTCATCCTTATTAGAGTTGACCTATGTTGAATGTTTTTGGATTGTGGGGGAAACCGGAGCAGCCGGAGGAAACCCATGCAGACACAGGGAGAACATGCTGTACAACCAACAGTTCAGTGTAAAAATGACTGACTGTAATTGCTCTTCAGAAGCTGAGTTAAAAAAAGGAGGATTATAATAAGTACTGTAACAAATCTGTAATGATGGGGCACATGCCTCAGGGTTGGGATGTGTCTTCAACAGACTCACATCTGCCTTTCATTATGATTCCTGACCTTATACACCCACACATACACTCATGTGATGCATACAGTTCATATGTCAGTATAGCAAAGCCCTGATAAATGATTTGTGATGTATGTGAAATATTTTGGCAAGAGTTGGGTGAGTTTTTAACAACGATCACTTGCAACATTTCTCTCTTGTTTATGTTCAGTGATGATATCCATAATACAAGCAGTTCAGATTGAGAACAAGACCTCACAGATGGTGCTTTTTCACATCTAAGGGCATCTAATGAATTTCTCATTTATCTTTTATTAAAATATCAACTTTGTTCAAATTTTGGGGTCAGTAAGATTTTTTTTTTTTTTTTTTTTGAAAGAAATGAATACTTTTATTCATCAAGGACACATTCAATTAATCAAAAGTGACTGTAAAGATATTTATAATATTACAAAATATTTGTATCACAATTTCCACCAAAATATATGAACTGTTTTCAACATTGATAATAATCAGAAATGTTTCTTGAGCATCAAATCATCATATTAAAATGATTTCTGAAAGATCATGTGACACTGAAGACTGGAGTAATGATGCTGAAAATTCAGCTTTGATCACAGGAATACATTACATTTTAATATATATTGACTTAGAAAACAGTTATTTTATATGTAAAAAATATTTCACAATTTTACTGTTTTTTGTTTTTTATTTTTGTTTGTTTTTTTACTGTACTGTTCATCAAATAAATGCAGTCTCAATGAGCAGAAGAGACAATAATACCCCAAACTTTGGTACAGAATGACTACAATATAAATATACCAGGGTATTTACATAGTACTGCGTGGTACTTCAAAAAAATACCACGGTTAACAATGACAGTGTTTTGGACATTTCGTTAATGAGCCCTGTGTGAAACACACATCATCTGACCGTTACATAGACTCGGCAGAAGCTGCAGGTTCAAAGCAGCAAATGAAAACTACTGAAGCAACTCAAATAGACCGGACTGATAATCACTCAGATCAAAGCTCACACTGAAGACAGACAGACAGGTGTCAAACTGACCCGACGACCCCACACCGCCCCTCATACAATAAGACTAAAACCTCTGATCTGCTCCTGAACACCCAAACACCTGCTGCTCTCTGTCTGTGTGGCATTCTCCAGAAATGAGCTAAATCTGACTAAACCTCCCTTTAAAAATCTGTTTATCTTTCTTTCTATCCATCTGTTAATGTCCTGTTGAACTCACAGTGTATCAATCTCTCCCTCTGTGATTATGTCAGTGTAAAAGTGTGTGAAGGGTCTGTATGACCCCGCTCTAACACACACACACTTCACACCCACCTCTAAACCAACCAGTCTAGTTAAAAGATCATAAACACTGAAGAAACAGCTTCATCAAGCTAACTCAGTACATATGAACTAGAACATTTCTGATCTCATTTTACAGCTCTGTACACAAAACGTTGATAAAAGAGGAACATCTGAGCAATAAAACAATCTCCTGGATGTGCAGCTGCTCATCTGAGATGCGACAGATGCAGTCACAGCCGTGTTGATGCAAGGTGGAGCGCATACGTTTGCTCTTAAAGTGCGTGTGTGAGTTTGTTCAAGATAAAGAAGAAGGAATTACCTGGAGTTCTCAACTATGTTTCATTCCAACTTCATCTCAGATGTCTCTGAGAACAAACCAAAAATATAGTTGCAAGCAGCGATAATGGGCCCAAGCCCAACGCCACCGCCAGTATTTTGTCAAATCATGAGACTTTTTTGAGGGTCTGTTTTCAATTTTGTCATTAATGTAATTCCTTGCCATGGCAAGACATTCAATATTCGTTCGCAATGTAGCATCGGTAATGTCTTGCCATCATGTTCAGAAAGTTTGGTGCAAATCGTAAGAATCCCCTACTAGAAGTAGTTAAAAATTCAGAGCCTGATTTTTCAAAAAAATCCAAACGGCCAAACCGTTTGAGATATCCAATATAGTACGTCCGCAATTTAGCATCCTCAATGTCTTGACTTCATGTTGAAAAAGTTTGGTGTGAATTGTGTGACGGCCTTTGCAGCAGTAGTTAAAAATTGAGAGCTTTGTTCAAAAAATCCAAATTCAAACAAAAATAGCTGACTTTCTTGTTGGTCGGAGCTAATGACTGTAAATTAGAAAGTTGTCTGCATCGATGAGAATAATATGTGTACCGAGTTTAGTGGCTGTATGTAAAATTAACCCCCACCTTTAGACAAAAGGTGGCGCTATAGTGTCCCTCCTCCATGCCCATTTCTAAGGCTTTGCCCATGTCTACTGGCTGACAACTCTGATGTGTGTGTGTCAAGTTTCATGCAATTTTAAGCATGCTAAGAGCCTGAAAACACCCACAAAGAATATTAAATTTGCATTGCCATGACAACAGTATTCAAGATATCAAGAAACCTTTCACAGGTGTACATCTGTGTTGTCTTGACATTATTCTGACGAAGACTGAAGCAAATCGGGTAAAAATAAGAGGGCAATTTCAAAGCATTTTGAAAGTGACAGTTGGTGGCACTATGACTTTGACTCAATCACATCCTCAATGTCTTGACTTCATGCTGACCGAGTTTGGTTGCGACCGGATGAATCCCCTAGGAGAAGTAAATCAAAGCCAACTTCCTGTTGGACTGGCGTATGACTTAGAGTGCGAAAGTTATATGGCACAATGAGTCTATAACTGAATGAAGTTTGGTTACTGTAGGTGAAAAGGGGTGTGCTACAGAGCCCCTCAAATACAACCATATAAAAGGGTGTGCTACAAACCCAAAAGTGCCCGAAACTTTGGGGAAAAAAATTATTATACTGGCACATTTTCAACTAAATTTAATATTTTGCATAAATCTTTTCTCAATACATACAGTACTGTTCAAAAGCAGTTCCTCCATTTACTCGCGATTCAAACCTGTAAGATGTTCTTTCTTCTGTGCAACACTAAATATGACTCTATTGACTTTCATTGGAAATAAACCCTCAAAAACATCATAATTTTGTGTTCCACAGAAGAAAGAAAGTCCTACAGGTTTGGAACGAAGTAAATTCACTATTTACTTTGGGTGAACCTTTAAGATGTTTAAGACGACGAGGAATTTTGATTCTCAGTTCTCAGTATCTTGTCTGAAGGGTGTTTAGATAAAAACAGGAAATTCGATTGCAGGCTTTGGTATTTGAGTTAAGATCTCGTCTGAAACTGTACAGGAGATCAAAACGTCTGAGAAGCAAAAGCTTCTGTTTGCTCTTGATTTAATCTCCTTGCTGTCCAGGAGAAACAAATGAGATATTACAGATCAAATCTTGTCTGTTGTCTTTCCAGTGGGTGGGCAGCAGACGGATGCAAGAGTGTGAGAAAAATCAAGTAAACTGAAGGGGGAAGGTGTGATTGTGAGTTAAGAGAAAAAAAAAACATGAGTGTGTGAGTGAGTGAGAGAGAGAGCAAGAGAGAGAGAGATAAAGGGCCGTGGGTGGGAGGATCTCCTTCATTCAGCAGTAACTCTTCATCAGACTCTTGAAGAGACAGACAGAATAAAGATCCCAGTGGTGAGACGGAGGGAGCAAACACAGCTCTCTCTCTCTCTCTCTCTTTCAAGTGTTTCTCAGCGAGCGTCTGGATGGAGGGAGACAGAGGTGTGGAGCTCACACAGAGTCCTGAGACTCTCACAGAGGACGATGTGTGTGTGATCCAGGACACGTGGAGACCCGTCTATGAGAACCGCGAGAGCGCTGGAGTCGCTGTGCTCATCAGGTACACACATCAGTCATTCACAAAAAGTACCATGTTATCACTGTGACTGGTTGAACTTAAACCATAGTTTTCTACTTAGGTTATGCCAAGGTTTCTGGACATGTACAATAATAATACCACTGTGTTTTGGACTTGTACCATGGTGATAATATAGTTTTTGGACATTTACCAAGGTAATACTGATGTTTTTAGACATTTTACCATAGTTATGCCATTGTTTTTGACATAGACCATAAAAGTATCATTTTATTTGAACATTTACCATGGTAATACCATGTTTTTGAACATTTGCCATGGTAATACCATGTTTTTGAACATTTGCCATGATAATACCACTGTGTTTTGACATTTATAATTGGTAATTTTGTATAATTGGTAAAATGTACAATTTTTAACTTGTATCATAGTAAATATTATGTTTGTTTAAACATTTACCATGGTTATGCCGTAGTTTCCAAAATGCACATTGTTGGTACAATTTTTTTTTTTTAACATGTGCCATGGTAATACAGTGTTTTTGGTCATTTTACCATAGTTATGCCATCATTTTTATAAACAGATGATAGTACCATGTTTTCTTGAATATGTACCATGGTACTACAGTGTTCTTGAATGTTTATCATGATAATACCACTGTTTTGACATTTTGTAATTGGTAATTCTGTATAATTGGTGAAATGTACCATGGTAGTACCACTTTGTAACTTGTATCATGGTAAATACTATGGTTGTTTGAACATTTACCATGTGCCATAGTTTGCAATATGCACAATAATGGTACAATGATTTTTTTTTTCAACATGTACCATGTTAATACAGTGATTTTGGACTTTCACCATGATAATACCATAGTGTTTTTGGAAATGTACCATTGTAGTACCATATTTTGCCTTTTTGAGCATGTACCCATGATAATACTATGGATGTTTTGACATTTACCATGTAGTTATACCATAGTTTTTGGTGTGCACCATGGTAGTAGATTATTTTTTTTAAAACATGTACCATGGTAATACAGTGTTTTGGGACATGCAACAAGGTTTTTTTTTCATGGTTATTTGTGCATGTACCATGGTAACACCATGTTTTTTTTTTTACCATGGTAATATCAAGGTATTCTTTGAATGGCAATCATTCAGTGGCATGGTATATTTCAAAGTATTATGGTATTTCCACAGTAAGCGTTAAATAAGCACACAGATCAGTTTCCATTAATCTCTGTTGTTTTCATACTGAGCTGATGTTGATAAACTCTCACACAAACCTTTCAGCGTTTTTTACATAGACAGTGTTTACCTTGGTGACGTTTATGTGTGCTGTAGCAGTTCAGAGCTGGTCATCTGAAGGTTTCTGGTTCAATCCTGCCTAGAAGTGAGTTGTGATCCGTCATCATATTGTACATGATAAAAACACTGAACGCCAGGTTACTCCAGGAGGACCGACGCTCTATGGCGACATCACATGGAAGTTGTGCAAACGAATCCCACTGGCACTGCTTATGTTGCCATAAATAAATATTAATATTGTATGGAAAGAGAAGATGTTAAATTGGGTGCAGGAGGATTGTGGGTAGAATTGAAGTGTGACTGCTGGGATTTGCCAAACATACTGACCTTGTGCGCTTGTTGGGATCTCCAGCTGCTCCTCGTGGTTTCAGACATCACAGCTTTAGTGCAGAAACACTTCCTTCACACTCGTGATCTTCTGAGCTGCAAACACTGAACCAAGACAGCTGTGCTGATATCAACTAAAACTTATTTCAATTAACTTTTTTCAATTTTTCAGTTCAAAGCTTTATTTCAATTAACGTTTTCATTCATTAAATTAAAGCTAATGTTGATGCTACAGACTAACACTAATTTTGGACAGCATTATAAAAAGTGTGTTTGGATGTTCAGACACGATCGAATGCAGAAAGTTCAGAAAACTAAGAAGCTTTTGTGAGCAACAGAGAAATGTTGAGCTAAAAAAAAAAAAAATAGTAAATCAAAGAGAATTTAGACCATATGTCTGAAACTGAAGCTATATGATAGTTTGTTATTTGAGTCACATTAAGTCACAGAAATCCCAGACTGATTCGATATACTTCACTGCCAACTGTATCGCTCTTCTAGATCTACTGGCACGACTTTTAAAGATTATAATACAGCAAAAGAGTTCAAGACCGTATATAACACAGCTGGAATAAATAACATTAAACGAAAGACAGTACATTCGATTAAAGTGAATCAATATATTATAAAACCTATTAGCCTTAGTTTGCATTACATCAGATCTACTAGTGCAAAAAAAATTATATTTTATTGATCATAACATTTGTATTTTATTACATCTCTTATTCCTCCTTGTTAAAGTAGAGGACGTTCTGCTGTTCTTCTGATGTTCAGGAATCTGGTGAGCGAATTTGAGCGAATCATTGACGCAGTGTTAAGTTTTCCACATGAAAGCCTCACGTGAGCTCATATTTCTTTATTCCTGACCTGTGCACATCTATAACGGTGTTTGAAGACTGTGATGGATGTTAGCAGTAATTACTCTCTAAAGATAACGTCTCCCATCTTCTCTGAGATCACACCTGAAGGGCTGCAATAAAGATTTATAATTAAACTCTTTCAGCTCGTGAAATTAGATTTATTTCTCAGAGGGGACGTGCTTTTAGATGGACGTCTCAGACCGTTCAAGAATGTATTTCTCTCTGTGATGCTTTAATTTAGCAGGTCAGTGGATAAATCAGATGTTATCAAACATTTATGCAAACCCAAGCGCACACTGAAGCTCTGCAAGACACCCTTTCATGTCTGCGACTAGTTGGTGACAAAAAGCACCAGATTGCAACCAAGAAGTAGTTGCAAATGGCCAAAAAACTCACTTAAGCAGTCATGAAGTGTGCATGTTATCTCCGACATGCAAGAAAGCAGAAATGAGCAACAGCTAATGAAAGTGTGAGACAAAAGAGAACCAGTGGAGGACGAGACAATTGGATTCAGGTGCCAAAAAAACAATCAAACTATCAAAATGTCTAACTGCTACTCACATCCTATCTCAAGTTGCTGTTGTGAAATACAGGAATATACTTACAGTCAGGAATGATCTTTTTACTGACAAACTAGTCTGGGTTTAGTTGTGTAACACCAACCTGTCAGAAAACAAGAAATGGTGTGTCTTAAAGGGATAATTCACCCAAAATTAAAAATTCTGTTATCAGTTAAAGCCAGGGTAGGTGATTTGCTTCAAAAACATTTTTTGTTATGTTGGTTGAAACTCTCTTCATATCCTGATAGCAATCACTAAGTTAAGTGGTCTAAATGTATTTATATCATCTGTGGAAGGCGTAGGATCATAAAATGTTCATCCAATCATATCCTTCAGTCTGAGGGATACGACAGGATGTCCTGCCTGCCTGTCAATGTATGTTTTACATACCCTCGCGCACCCTGTTCATGCAGACATCATACGTCATCAGCATGCCAGTCACAAGCACCGCAACCAAAACAGCAGCCACCTTTTACAGTTCCTCCTGAGCCAAAACAACGAGCTTATGCTGCTTTCATGCCATAACTACCGTAATTTGGAAGAGATGGAAACCAGTGACATTATACTTGTTAATGAGGTTCATTCTCGTGTTACGCAGCACGTTTGAGCTTCACAAGAACCAATGAGGTTCATTCTCGTTTTACGCAGCACGTTTGAGCTTCCGCAAGAACCAATGAGGTTCATTCTCGTTTTACGCAGCACGTTTGAGCTTCCGCAAGAACCAATGAGGTTCATTCTCATGTTACGCAGCACGTTTGAGCTTCCGCAAGAACCAATGAGATTCAGTCTCGTGTTACGCAGCACGTTTGAGCTTTTGTAAGAACCAGTCAGGTTCATTCTCGTGTTACGCAGCACGTTTGAGCTTCCGCAAGAACCAATGAGGTTCATTCTCGTTTTACGCAGCACGTTTGAGCTTCCGCAAGAACCAATGAGGTTCATTCTCGTGTTACGCAGCACGTTTGAGCTTCTGCAAGAACCAATGAGATTCAGTCTCGTGTTACGCAGCACGTTTGAGCTTTTGTAAGAACCAGTCAGGTTCATTCTCGTGTTACGCAGCATGTTTAAGCTTCCGCAAGAACCAATGAGGTTCATTCTCATTTTACGCAGCACGTTTGAGCTTCCGCAAGAACCAATGAGGTTCATTCTCATGTTACGCAGCATGTTTGAGCTTCCGCAAGAACCAATGAGGTTCATTCTCATGTTACGCAGCACGTTTGAGCTTCCGCAAGAACCAATGAGGTTCATTCTCGTTTTACGCAGCACGTTTGAGCTTCCGCAAGAACCAATGAGGTTCATTCTCGTTTTACGCAGCACGTTTGAGCTTCCGCAAGAACCAATGAGGTTCATTCTCATGTTACGCAGCACGTTTGAGCTTCCGCAAGAACCAATGAGGTTCATTCTCGTGTTACGCAGCACGTTTGAGCTTCTGCAAGAACCAATGAGATTCAGTCTCGTGTTACGCAGCACGTTTGAGCTTTTGTAAGAACCAGTCAGGTTCATTCTCGTGTTACGCAGCATGTTTAAGCTTCCGCAAGAACCAATGAGGTTCATTCTCATTTTACGCAGCACGTTTGAGCTTCCGCAAGAACCAATGAGGTTCATTCTCATGTTACGCAGCACGTTTGAGCTTCCGCAAGAACCAATGAGGTTCATTCTCATGTTACGCAGCACGTTTGAGCTTCCGCAAGAACCAATAAGGTTCATTCTCGTTTTACGCAGCACGTTTGAGCTTCCGCAAGAACCAATGAGGTTCATTCTCATGTTACGCAGCACGTTTAAGCTTCCGCAAGAACCAATGAGGTTCATTCTCATTTTACGCAGCACGTTTGAGCTTCCGCAAGAACCAATGAGGTTCATTCTCGTGTTACGCAGCACGTTTGAGCTTCAGCAAGAACCAATGAGGTTTATTCTCGTGTTACGCAGCACGTTTGAGCTTCTGCAAGAACCAATGAGGTTCATTCTCATGTTACGCAGCACGTTTAAGCTTCCGCAAGAACCAATGAGGTTCATTCTCATTTTACGCAGCACGTTTGAGCTTCCGCAAGAACCAATGAGGTTCATTCTCGTGTTACGCAGCACGTTTGAGCTTCAGCAAGAACCAATGAGGTTTATTCTCGTGTTACGCAGCACGTTTGAGCTTCAGCAAGAACCAATGAGGTTCATTCTCGTGTTATGCATCACGTTTGAGCTTTTGTAAGAACCAATCAGGTTTATTCTCGTGTTTTGCAGCACATTTGAGCTTCTTGTGCGTCAAGCATGTTTGGTTGAGCTTCTGTTTATGTTCGCTGATCAATGTTTATATGTGAGTAAAAGCCTAAATTAAA
Source organism: Ctenopharyngodon idella (assembly GCF_019924925.1). Taxonomy (NCBI): domain Eukaryota; kingdom Metazoa; phylum Chordata; class Actinopteri; order Cypriniformes; family Xenocyprididae; genus Ctenopharyngodon; species Ctenopharyngodon idella. The sequence goes on along the minus strand of NC_067222.1, from coordinate 7,406,147 downwards.
TCTGTTCATCATAAAATGTGGACTAAACCGCTCAATTCATATGGATTAGTTTTATGATCTCTTTGTGACCATTTTGAAGCGTCAAAGTTTCAGTTGTGTAGCTCTCTATGGAGGGACAGAAAGCTCTCAGATTTCATCAAAAAGATCTTCATTTGTGTTATGAAGATGAACGAAAGTCTTACGGGTTTGAAACGACATGATTAGTTTTATTGCATGTTTTGCTGAAAAAAGTAAGATTAATATATGCCTACTTTCTAGTCAGAATGTCCAGCACTCACTTGGATTTCGGTCAAATTGACAAAACGAGCACAGAAATTTGAACCAAGTCATGTGACCCACATACTCCAAACAGACTCAACTATGATAATGATAACAGTATTGGATGAAAAAAATTGGATGAAAGTATTGGATGAAAAATTGGATGAAAATTCTTTATCATGCCTCCTCCAAGAGACTAAAGTGTACATATCCTGTGGTGCGCGTTGCAATGACAGATTCTTCATTTTTGGGTGGTCTGGCTCTTTAAAGGTGTCCTATCACATGCATATGGACTAAGAGTATCTTCATAACTCCAGCTCCGTTTATGATCGCCATGATTGTTTTCACGTTTCTAGGGGATTTTAAGTGCCTTTGTTCGTCCTCCAGCCGCTGACACATGAATCTCGGTGGCAGAGGTTAAGAGCTCGTGTACTCAAACATGAGTTATGACACACTTTAGGAGGACAGAGAAGGCACAGGCTCCCTTTATCTGCTGTTTGACTTGGACAAGTGAGGACACGTTTCTTCTGTGGGCATTTACTAGACTCCATCTCTATTTAATGGGAAGGATCTTCCTGTCCTGTTGCGGTTTGACTTAAGGTTCAATTCTGTGGGCTGTAAGAGGTGAAATACAGTTGAAGGGGCTCGTAGGATCAACATCAGAGCCGCTCTGGTACTGGACGCATGAGGCATTTTTTTTATCATTTTTAAGCGAATTACATGTAGTCTGAAATCTGAAAACCAACATGAAATCAAAGCGACTCTTCTGTTGTGCAACTTAAAATGATTCTCCTATGAAATTATTTGGTTCTTTCTGAAATGTTTTTAGGTTTTTAAGAGGATTCACTCTTGTTCTGCTGTAATCTAAACAGCCACTAGTTCTAGGACTAACATGTCAGTTCTCTTCCCATTGAACCTCTATCTGACCTGTCCACCAGCAGCATGAATCAACCCAAAAACTTTCAGGATGACCTAATGTCAGATATGTAACCGCATGTCAACCACTTACATTAGTAACAGTGATTTCAGACATGTGGTTATGAAGCATTAAAACACTTTACAGGAAATTGAACGGAAGCACAGACAAGATGACACAGCAATCTTTAAATGGACGGGACGTACCAAAACACACAATCATAACAAGCAGTCCTACAGACCGTCACACACTTCAACAGTTGTGTTAAAACTCCCTCACTGCAGACAAGTTCAGGATTGCGGGGATTTACGATCAGCCTCTTATCGGGAAAATAAGCCATCATGTTTGAAGCCTGTAGATGAAAATACATTATCAGTGACAGTTTTTCACCCCGCAGCCTTCAAGTGAACATCATCTGAACTGTGTTACATCAGAACAAACACTTACAATAGCATTCCAGACCAGAGGTCACCTACAGTAACACTGAGAATATTAGCAATGTTTGAGATGAATTATAAATTTAACTCTTTTATCTGCTGCTCTTTATTGAAACAGAACTTGTATTTATTGCTCATGCTTATATAAGCAATTACAAAAACTAAAAACAAAAGCTAATTTGAAATATTAATAAATACTAAAGGCAGAAACACGCACCTGAATGTGATCGAGAGAGAGACTGGTGTGTTTAGGTGATAGTAAACACAGAGCCACGATCACACACAAAGACAGAATCATATTTATACAGCCAGAAACATTAAACAGCCTCTGAGTGTTTGATCTGCTTCTGCTGGATGAGAGGAACAACCCAGAGAAACCAGAATCACAAACACAAACAATGCCTGTGAAAAGGTCAGAACCGCTTTTGGTCTAAAACGCATTGGTGACACACTATAGGGGCAAACGTGCTAAATCGTTTTTATTTCAAAGGAGAGTTAAAAAAAAAAAAAAAGAAATTCCCTGAGTTGTATTGCAATATTTGTTGTGCATAGAGGAGAATTTCAGCAATGTTGGTTAAATATTATCTCAGGAACGGTTATCTGTCCAGCTGGGTCCAAACACACTTTCTCACACACAGCGCAGCTCTCTTTTGTTCACTTTCATATGTTTATCTGTAGGAACCTCATGAAATGGTTAAACAGCCCTGTTGTGATCTATTTCCTGTTAAAACAGGAAGTTTGGAACCTCAGTCTGAAACCTAATCACCCACTACCTACTACATTTTTTATTATTATCATTTATTAAAAATATTTGCTATATGTCCACTGAAAACATCTTAATTAACTAGGTCAATATAAGTCAAATATATTTAACATTCTTCTCAATAAACATTTGATCACAATTAAATTAAATCTTTAATCTAAATTATTAGATATTTTTAAATCAATGAAACAATCATTTTATGTTCTATTGGGGTCTCTTAAAGGGACAGTTCACCCAAAAATCATGTTGTTCCAAACCTGTATGACTTTTTTCATCTGTGGAACATAAAAGGTTTGAATATCTGGAACCAAATTAAGAAATTTCTCCAAAAAAATCTTCTTCCACAGAAGAAAGAAAGTCCTACAGGTTCAGAATGAGTAAATTTTGACAGGATGATCATCTTTGGGTGATCTATCCCTTTAAAGAAGACCCATTATGTTCCAATTTTTTTTTTTTTTTTACATGTTCAGCTTTCTTTATTGTGAAATGTTGCTGTCTGAGCATTAAAAAGGTCTGCAGTTACAAAGTTTCTGCTTTATTGCAGTTACTGTTTCTGAACTTGTAGTTCTGAGATTTCTTCTGGGAACGAACACGTCACAATATTCCTCATTTAAATAATTCCCTCCCAAGGCATATGCAAAATAAAAGGACGGGGCCTGGTTTAGTTGCATTAGTGGTGTGTTGAAACTCGCGGTTATGGTAAGGGGCGGGACATTTCCCAAACACACTCGAAGCACTTGACCAATCACAACACAATGATCCAGCTGACCAATCAGAGCACATTGTGCTCTTCAGAAAGAGGGGCTTCATAGAGACAGGAACTAAACAGAGTGTTACCAACAGACTGGGAAGAGAGGGGCTGCAACAATAGAGAATATGGGAAATAATGTGTTTTTTGAACATTTAACATTAAAACCTATTCTAGTAAAGCCCAAAAACTAAATCTCCTCTTCCAGGTGTCAATAAATTTTAGTTTTTTGTGCGTTCCTCCAGGTTCTTTGGGAACTTCCCATCGGCGAAGCAGTACTTCAGTCAGTTCCGCGACATCGAGGATCCCGAGGAGATGAAGCAGAGCGTCCAGCTGAAAAAACACGCGCTGCGGGTCATGACCGCCCTCAACACGCTGGTGGAAAACCTGCGCGACGGAGACAATCTCAACACAATCTTCAACCAGATGGGCAAATCACATGCACTCAGACACAAGGTGGATCCTGTTTACTTCAAAGTGAGTATGAGGAAACAAATGACAGGATGCATAAATACTGGGGTCAGGAAGATTTTAACTTTTTTAACTTTAGTCAGTGTGTAATGTTGCTGTTGGAGCATAAACAACATCTGCAAAGTTACAACACTCAAGTTCAATGCAAAGGGAGATATTTTCTTTTACAGAAATCTCTTTTTAAGGACTACAACAAATGGCTGGTAGGGACTACAATGAGCTTCTTTCTGGGTTAGTGACATTACAAACCCCAAAATTTACATAAACCCTACCCAGAACACAGAACAAAGGGGGTGAGGCCATGTTGGGCTGCTTTAGAGAAGAAGAAGAGTTGTTGTAGTAGAGTGTTGTTATCATGCCGCCATTTTACTCCGGACTGCTTCAGAAACGAGGGTCAATTCAACGCTGGATTTGCACAAAAGATTAACATGACGGCACATGCTAGTCGATGAGTTGAATCAACTCCACAGCAACTACATAAATTTATCCACTAACCATTCAGAAACGTCCAGTTTCATTCTAAAAGTTGTAACTTCTTCCTGAGTCTCTCCATCAGTGTCCAACTCCGGTTTGAACAATGTAAGGCTGAACACCGTTACTGACAATCAACATTTTGGCTGCATGAGATTCTCCAGCTTTGTTGTTGTTGAGTATCCAAAGCACAAGCTGTTAAAGCTCCGCCTCTTCTGGAAAGGGGGCCGGGAGCAGCAGCTCATTTGCATTTAAAGGGACACAAACAAAACTGGCGTGTTTTTGCTCACATCCAAATAGGGGCAAATTTGACAAGCTATAATAAATGATCTGTGGGGTATTTTGAGCTGAAACTTCACAGACACATTCTGGGGACACCAGAGACTTATATTACATTTTTGGGGGCATTATAAGACACAACCTAGTAGGTCGTAAGCTCTCGTTAAGTAATGCATATTCGCGTAATATGATGTTTACCCTCAATGATCCAATAGCAGCCTTCAAATATGTGAGCAGAAATTGTGTTGAAATGCCGTGAATTTCAGTTTATCCTTCATTCTAACTTTTGCCTCAAACAACTAATGGTAAAAATAAGAAATCAATGTTGAAAACAGTTGTGCTGGTTCATATTTAATCATGTGTTCTTGCTGAATAAAAGTAATAATTGTTTTACTGACCCCAAACTCATTTCTGCAGATTCTGGCCGGAGTGATTCTGGAGGTGCTGGTGGAAGCTTTCCCACAATCCTTCAGTCCAGCCTCAGTGCAGGGGGCGTGGTCTAAACTCATGGGCGTCCTGTACTGGCAGATGAACAAAGTCTACGCTGAAGTCGGCTGGGAATCCATCAAAAACTCTGCAAAGTGAAGGAGAGAGTAAATGCAGAATTATACAACTTACACCAAAGATTACTGCAGATGTGTCATGTATATTTGATTTGTTTCTATATTTGAAATATTGGAAGAAAAAGAGGACAAGTAGAATACCTGTGTCATTGTAATCAGAGTGTCACGTGTAGTGGCTGTAGTAATTGCACGACGCTGGAGAATCCAAACAAACACCTCTTTATTAATCCACACAGGAACATACAGGAGATTGAAGAAGCAAACTAACACACAACCACATGAAATAAAGATGATAGCAGACTATGAGACAAAGGAAACTGAGGGCTTAAATACACAGGGGAGTTATAAAAGTAAAACAGCACAGGTGCAGGAACTAATTAACTACTATGGAGACTAATAAGTCCCTTTTAAGGAAAGTCTGTTCACTCGGCGGCCATATTTGCAACACCTCCGAGCAGCTACTTCGGCATCTAAGACTAAGTCCTATGTATCTGAATGGGGAACTCCTGAAATCTCAAAAACTGCTTGCTGAACTCACAAATAACATATTTCATATCAGCAACAAAATCTGAAATGAACTGTCCACTAAATGTTGTTTCTTATGCTCAAACAGCTTTGAAAAAAGTTTTTTCAGGTTAGATGAGCCAATGCGCATGTGCTGTCCTAAACGCGAGTCTCAGGTTTCTAAGGGAACCGGAGCTTCTAACGGAAGCTGCAGTGACACAATGACTTTATCAATCAGCGATTGGCTCTTTTACTTAGAAGGCGGGACGTATTCCGCCATATTGCGCGTTGCAGTTTCTCCCATTCAAAGGAGTGAGCCGTCTTTCTATATCTATAGTCTTTGCTAATAATGATCAGGAACACAGTCAAAACAGAACCAAAACACAATGAAACTATGTTTACACAACAACGATGTATTAAAAATGGAAAAGTTTTTTTTCTTTTTTGTACAGATGACAACGTTGGATCCGCGAAAATGACTAAAAACGCTGTATTACTCATGCCAGACAAGTAGTTGTCAATGTCACTTTGTAAAGAAAGACTACGCGCTTGCGTACATGCATTCTTTTACAGAGCACACGCGTCAAACGCGCATGCCTATCCACCTTATTTTTACAGTTTACTACACTTTGATGTCCTTCTCGTTATTTCCCTATAGCAGCTAATAAATCGGAAGTCTCACACATTTACAGAAAAATGAGGTGGATAGACCAAACACGTAATATGCATGTGCATGTCTACACGGAGATGACAACGGTATCGTTATAAAATACTTGCACTTTGAAACCTGTTTTCAAAAGTTTGTTTTCAGGCCACCATAACACCGTTGTCGAGTAAATGAACGGCCAAAACGCATAAAAAGTTTTCCGTTTTTAGTTGAAAACGGTGTCGTGTAAACAGCCCCTAAACAGACATCACAGAGAGAGAGAGAGAGAGAGAGAGAAACTCATTTCAGACGATGTCTTATAAATGTACAAAACTCTTTATGCTATTTTATCTGGACTTTATCGATGTCAGATCCCTAGCAACTGTTATTCAGCTCTGATAACAAACACCCTGTGACGTATAAATCAGTGCAGAAATCTCAAGCTCTCGGCGGTCCGTCTGCCATTAAATATTTACACAAACTCCAGATAAACCATGGGCTCGTACACAAACACGACCTCCATCAGATACAAAAATGTGCATTTCTGATGAAACCTCCCAGTCTTATAAATACTCTGCAGGAGCTTAAATATCCAGTTCATCTGCAGCAGATGTTTCTGAAAGAGACGAGTGATTTTGTATTAGTCGCTTCCTTCGTGCTTTATGCTTCCTTCGTGATTATGAAACTAATTAAAATTAATAACAAGGACTGTTTTGTGGTACTAAAGCAGCTAAACTCATTTCTTTTTGTACTTATTCCAATATTTTGTATCTGTGATATAATCACCAATTCAGAAATAAATTCTGAAACATTAAAGAAATAAACTCTGAGTCTTGCACTTTTTTTGGTCTTACTCCTCTTTTATAAAACCAGAACAATATTTTAAAATATAATTTTTTTTTTTTTTTTTTTT
>NC_067222.1:6896678-7011678 GCF_019924925.1 Ctenopharyngodon idella | reverse complement strand
TGGACGATAACTGTAAAAGCATGAGTCAGAAGCACAGCTGTGAATGTCTTTGTTCTGTTTTTGCATTTATTTTTTAAGTTTATACTTATGTGAGAGTACTGAATGCATGGTGAATCCTGCAGATTGTGGGGTTTATTTTCGTTAGTGATTCTGGTTTTCAAAGGGACACTCCCATGACTGTAATCAGGGCATCTGTATTCATGTCAGCGTGACAAAATGACTGGTTTCAGTCAATAATCTGATTCATTTAAGTGAATCAGTTCGTTCAGATGGTGCATGTAAATGAACCGATTAAGAAATTGATTCACTGATTTGAGTCCTTGCGCTGCATTTGTTATAGTGAAATACACTCTAGTTTTTAAATTGTAAGTAGTGTTTGATGCTGTCACAGAAATTAATTCATTCAAAAACATTTGTTTATCCATATTTGCTTAAAGTAGAATTATATATTGTTGAAAAGTCATTGTGTTATTTTGGCGTACAAAAGTATTCTCGTCGCTTTATAATATTAAGGTAGAACTACTGAACTCGCATGAACTGTTTTAAATATGTTTTTATACCTTTATGGATCTTGAGAGAGGAAATGTCATTGCTGTGAATGCAGGCCTCACTGAACCATCGGATTTAATTAAAAAATATCTTAATTTGTGTTCCGAAGATTAATGAAGGTCTTACGGGTGTGGAACGACATGAGCGTGAGTAATTAATGACAGAATTTTCATTTTTGGGTGAACTAACCCTTTAACAAAAATTAAAATATAATGGAAAATATAAAAATAAAAACCTTTTTGTGATTTGAAATAAAATAATTGTTAACTGATATAAAATAAAATATATATATAAAAAAACTTATTTTACAGCTAGTTGCTAAGTAATTAACATTACAAAACGAATTCAAAGTATTAGCAAAAACTATAATAATATCTCAATGATACTAAAATAACACCGACTGGCACCAACTAAATCCACTGCGGCGGCTCTTAAAGCACATGATAATTACGAGATTAGCGCCACAAAACCTGTTTAAAGGTTCATTTGTGCTGATAGTCCTTCATATGAAGTGTGTTTGTGTGTCAGTATGGGTGCGGATGCATCAACATGGGTGTACATGAGTGGTTAAGAGCTTTACTGGATTTAGTTTGCAAACCTAAAATGTAATCTAAACTTAAAGAGTCCAGAGTGGATGCAGTGATTTATAGCACAAGTTTTTCAGGTACTGCCGTGATCCTGTCCAGTCATTCATTTAATAAACCTAATTCATTATTTTAATGTGCCGCCTTTTGTTTTACTTACCTTCAGTTCAACAGGTCGCACTGTTGGGTGTTACGTATAATTTTCACTAACATTCAAAAAAAAAAAAAAAATTCTGATGATGTAATAAAACATGTTTAATGATTGTCATCTTATTATTATTTTTTTTTTTGTCAGTTTCACATGGGAATCAGCAATTGTTTTTCTTTCTCTTTTTTTTTTTTTTTTGAATGTGTGATTGATTGTTTCTTGCAATCAGACAAACTACTTTTCAGCAAGGATGCATTAAACTCATCAAAATAAAGACTTTTATAATGTTACAAAAGATTTCTGTTTCAAACTAGATGAATAAAGTTCGTAAACAAACATTGAAGTTGGCTTGAGAAAGCCAAACAAGAAAGTTTGAGTTTTAAAAGTTTGAATTTCGAAGGTTTTCAGTTTAAAGTAGTATTAAAGTTTTTTAACGTTTTGAGCTGTTTATATTCATAAAAAAAATCACGAAAAAATGTATGGTTTCCATAAAGATATGAATCAGCACAACTGTTTTCAACATTGATAATAATCAGAAATGTTTCTTGAGCAGCAAATCAGCATATTAGAATGATTTCTGAAGGATCATGTGACACTGAAGACTGGAGTAATGCTGAAATCTTTTAAATTGTAATAATATTTCACAATTTTACTGTTTTTACTGTATTTTTGATCAAAAAATGCAGCTTTGGTGAGCAGAAGAGACTTCTTTCAAAAACAATACCATTCAGAAGTTTGAAGTCGGTATGATTTTTTTAATGTATGTATTTTTCAAACATTGTCTGTCAAAATGAGAATCATTGAAAGAATTGATCAGCAGAATCAAAGCATCCCGAAACGTGCTCCCACAATCCCGTGCTGCCCATGACACACGGCACGGTTGTCATGTGCACATGATGCTACATATGTGAAGCAGGTCACCAGACGCTGTTCTTGAAAAGCCTGAATCTTGTTTATTGTGTGCGTGTTTTCATATCTGAACAATAGCAGCAGTGTCGTGTTGCTGCGGCCTACGAACCCATCTGAGCATCGGAGGATTTGGCCATAATGATGGCGACACGTGTTGGGTGTCTCCCAGAAAACACACACACACACACTTCCACGCATGCAGTGGCAGCACATGGCCAGTGGGACGTGACTCACTGCAGGCCTTGTGTAACCGTGTGTTTAGATGTGCAGATGCCAGCGCAGGAGTCGATATGAACCAACAGCAATAAATCATGTTTGAGGAATGAAGCTCACCTGGTCTTCCTGGCGCACCTGTCTCATCTTCTTGTGTCACATGAGTTCGCTGTCTATCGCTCCGTGACTCGGGATGAATCATACTTGTAAATTATTTCATCTCAAGACTCTTCTACGCTTGGTAAGAACCAAAACAAACCACCAACCACAATCTCTGCGGCAGTAAATCTCAGATAGTTGAGCTGTGTTTGTGCAGGCCTAAATCTGTTGCTTTATTTTGTGTCATTTTAGTAGTTGCTTCCACTTCTGCCACTCATTTTTTATTTATAATTAGTTTTAAGCTACAAAATAATTAAAAAATCATTCATTTTTAAGCTACATTTTTTTAATTTTCCATACAAAATTCTCCACTAGTTGCTAGGGTGTTGTGGGTGGCTGCCAGGGTGACAATGTACAATTTCAATGTATTTAGCATGGTTTTTAATATTACTATGTGGTTTCTAGGGAGTTTGGGTGGTTTTCAGGGTGTTGCTATGAAGTTGCTAAGATATTCTAAGTTGCTAGGGTGTTCTGGGTTTTTGCCAGGATGACATTGTGCAATCGCAAGGTATTTAAAGTGTCTTTTTAACATGGTTTTTAAAATGTGTCAATATGAGTTTGTTAAGGTGTTTCATTTCCAGGGTGTTGCTATGCAGTTGCTATGCCATTCTGAGTTGTCTGAGTTGTTCATTTGTTGTGGTTGGTTGCCAGGGTGACACTGTGCAATTGTCAGGTATCCAACATGTTTTCTAAGATATTGTAAGTTGCAAGGGGGCTGTGGATGGTTTCCAGTGTGACAATGTACAATTTCAAGGCATTTCAAGGTTTGTAATGTTATGTGGTTGCTTGGGTGTTGCTATGCAGTTGCTAAGATAAAGTTGCAAGTTTCAGGGTGACATTTATAGTAATTTATAATGTGTTACTATGTGCTTGCTGAGATTTTCTAAGTGTTCTGGGCAGTTGCCAGGATGAGATTATGCAATTGCAAGGTATTTAATGTGTTTTTTAACATGGTTTTTAAAAAGTGTCAGTATGAGTTTGTTATGGTGTTTCAGTTGGTTTCCAGGTGTTGCTATGCAGTTGCTATTCCATTCTGAGTTGTCTGAGTTGTTCAGTTGTTGTGGTTGATTGCCAGGGCGACACTATACAATTGCAAGGTATCTAACATGTTTTCTAATATGTTTTGTCATGTTACTATGTGGTTGCTAGGGTGCTTTGAGTGGTTACCAGGGTGTTGCTATGCAGCCATTCTGAGTTGTCTGAGTTGTTCAGTTGTTGTGGTTGATTACCAGGGTGACACTATGCAATTGCAAGGTATCTAACATGTTTTCAAACATGTTTTGTAATGTTACTATGTGGTTGCTAGGGTGCTTTGAGTGGTTACCAGGGTGCTGCTATGCAGCCATTCTGAGTTATTCAGTTGTTGTGATTGATTGCCAGGGCGACACTATGCAATTGCAAGGTATCTAACATGTTTTCTAATATGTTTTGTAATGTTACTATGTGGTTGCTAGGGTGCTTTGAGTGGTTACCAGGGTGTTGCTATGCAGCCATTCTGAGTTGTCTGAGTTGTTCAGTTGTTGTGGTTGGTTGCCAGGGCGACACTATGCAATTGCAAGGTATCAAACATGTTTTCAAACATTTTTTGTAATGTTACTATGTGGCTGCTAGGGTGAGTTGGGTTGTTACCAGCGTGACAATGTACCATTTCAAGGCATTTTAAGTGGTTTGTAATGTATTGTGGTTGCTAGGGTGTTGCTATGCAGTTGCTAAGATAAAGTTGCAAGGTGACATTTATAAAAAGTCAGGGTGACATTTATAGTAATTTATAATGTGTTACTATGTGCTTGCTAAGATTTTCTAAGTTGCTAGGGTGTTCTGGGCGGTTGCCAGGATTACATTATGCAATTGCGAGGTATCTAACATGTTTTCTAATATGTTTTTTAACATTACTATGTGGTTGCTAGGGTGATTTGTGTGGTTACCAGGGTGTTGCTATGTAGTTGCTAAGATATTTTTGATTAGATATTTAATGCGTTTTTAAACCTGGTTTTTATAATGTGTTACTTTGTGTTTGTTAAGGTGTTTCAGTTGGATTCCAGGGTGTTGCTATGCAGTTTCAATGACATTCTAAGTTGTCTGAGTTATTTAGTTGTTGTGGCTGATTGCCAGGGCAACATTGTACAATTACAAAGTATTTAACACGTTTTAAAACACAGGGTTTATAATGTGTTACTTTGTAGTTGCAAGGATGTTGTGGGTGGTTTCCAGGGTGTTGCTATGCAGTTGTTAAAATAAGATGCTAGGGTTTTGAACAACTGCAAGGTATTTATTTTTTTTTTTTTTGGTTGTTAACATAACTATGTAGTTTTGGGTCTTTTTCAGGGTGTTGCTATGCAGTTGCTAAGGTGTTTTGGGTCGTTGCCAGGGTGTTGCTATGTAGTTTCTAAGATACTGTAAGTGTCAAGGGTGATGTGGATGGTTACCAGGGTGACAATGTACCATTTCAAGGCATTTTAAGTGGTTTGTAATGTGCTATTATGTGGTTGCTAAGATAAAGTTGCACGTTCCAAGATATTCTAAGTTGCTTGGGTGTTTTAGACGACTGTTTGGAGTTTTGCTCTGGATTTTTTTTTCATTGTATCGTCTATCAGGTGAAATCTCATAAACGGACAAGCTGCATGCAAAAGTTTAACACTGAAGATCAATGGGTTGTTCAAATTGACTTAGAAAACACTAATAAATCAAGCTCGGGCGTCTAAAAGCTGTTTGACTTTTATGTTGCCATTTTGCGTCTGTATAGCGCCTGCTAAAGTTTCCTCAGATGAAAGGAGGAGGGAATATTTACGATGTTTATTTTCTTCTCCAGCTCTTCCAGCAGCACCTGCATGGTCTCTGAGTCAACACACCGCCTCATTAAAACCTCATTTAATGGCCCTTGTCGTTGTTCTGGGCACATCTGCAGGGTTTTCACCCGTGTGCTGTCATTCTGACTCTCCCTCGTATCAGAGCAACACAGATCCGCCCTCGACGAGGCTGTAAATCTTCATCTGCAGTGGATCTGGGGTGAACACACACACCTGTCCTGTCGCCCTGCCCTCATGAGCTCATGTCTGGAGTCGTGGGTTTGTAGATCCAGCTGAAAGCGCTTCACCCGGTCGAGACACCTGCCCTGCCCACTGCTTTCCTGGAGTTCAGCAAACTCGTGTTGATTTTCCTGTGCTTCCTGCACCTGGCGCATTGCTGCGACGTGCCAGCACTCCCGCCAGTCATTCAGAGCAGCCCACATTCCTGCTTTAAAGACGCAGGACACCCACAAAACCGTCACGCATTCAATCTGGACCAACACTGTTTCTGTGTTTATTTAGTCTGTTTAGTCTGATCTGACGTCAGATGTGGGTGTGTAACCTTAAATTAGAGTCTGAAAACGTCATTTCTGAAATCTGCAGAGACCCCATTTGAATAAAGTGTTATTTAATGTTATTGTTCGTTATAGTCGTCCTGCAGCGTTTGTGCTTCACACATGAATAAATTATTCTCAGGAGAGAGTTTGAGCTGTTAATAAGTGATCAGACACACCATTTACAAGTAGGCTATTAGATATTTTTTATATATATTTTAAAATAACTGTATTAAACTAATTACATTAATAATAATTATTAGACAAAAGTATAATTATTTATCATTTATACCTTATTAGGTGTATTAAAATTTTAGAATGTTTACTTAAAATACTAATTGAAAGTTTTTTTTTATTTTATGGTTTGTCATTTTTTACATGAAATATGGTTATATTTTCAATATACCATTACTGCCACATCATACTTTTACATACATATATATATACAAAAGTAGTCTGTATTTATATATATAAAATTATTTTAAAATTAACTGACATATTTTTTAATCAATTTGACAGCACTGTTATTTATGTATTATTAAATAATTTATAATTATAAAAAAGTATTTAACTTATTAATGTCTTATTGAAAGTTTATTTTATTGCTTCTCTCTTTTTTTTTTTTAAATTAACATTACCATTACTGCCACCTTGTTATGTCTTTTTCCCCCCATTGTCACAATATGTTTGTGTTTTGATGCTTTGCCAATACAATATGTAAAATGTACAACGAGAAGAGAACAAGAGGGAGAAAATAAACAGTGTGTGTCACGGTTATTTTACGGAAATAGTTTTAGGAAGCACATCTGGACAGAGAGACGGATGGAGAGCAGAGAAGAGGAAGGTTCCTGAATGAAAATAGCCGGTCCTTGTGAAAATCCCCTTCTTGTCTTTTGCCAGTTTGTTAGTCATGAACCCCTGGAGGATGACTAACCATAACCAGACACTAGTTTATAAACTAGTGACCCAGTGTCCGAAGTGAAGGACTTCCTGTGCGGGTCAGAGCAGCTCCAGACCTGTCAGATTAATGGAAGAATAGCCATTAGTAAATGATGAATTATGATGCCTATATTACATACAGGAAAGGAAGTTACACCGTGAGTGCACGTACAGTAACAGCATGAGAGGTGTTGGGTAACCACAGATGATTGACAGGTCCGGATGGGAGGAGCAGGAAGTGACGTACGCACACGCGTGTGTGTGTGTGTGTGTGTGTGTGTGTGTGTGTGTGTGTGTGTGTGTGAGGCGGATGGGCCAGGCAGAAACAGAAAGTATGTGAGAGATGTCAACTATCCGAGAGAGGGAATATAAACACAGATCTGTGTCTGATTATAGAGAGCTTAACCATCGGCTGTCATGGTGAAAAATGTAGTTATGTTTCCAGTAACTTTGCCAAGAGCCGTTTGTCCAGATTTATATGGGATAGATCTGAGAGGGGAATATGCTAATCCAAAATATTTCTAAGAACACGTTTGTGTCAGACACTTATGAATTGTTAGCCTAATTATCCACATTGTTTACCACAGTAGACGCGTTTTGAGATCATTATGAATACAATATTAATTCAGATGACGCTAGTTTTCCCCCAGCTTGAAGGCGACAAGAAATACAATATTAAGAAACCGAAAATAACACTAAATCTGTTCACTTTTTGGCTATTGGCTTGCGCCATCTAGTGGTCACACAGCAGAACTGTGTGACAGCACTATATTAAAGAGGTCATGTTTAGTGTTTAAAAAACGTGACTGGATAACTCAGTAAGTGTATATTTATGTCATTTTAATCAATTATGTACATTTAAGGACCGCTGTCATCAGGACATTCAACATGTATTTCAGTTAAATATCTAGAGCGCGCGTCGTTCTGTTGTTATGGCGACGGCGCCTACTATGGTTCTCGCGGCGCAAATATGTGCGTCGGTGACGCGTCCAGTTTGTGTGCGCGCATTTAGCAGCGCTGCTAGTGTGTGTGTGTGTGTAACAGCACAAACCGGCACCATGAGCCTGAATAAACATCAACTGAGTGATTCTTTATTTATCTGGGTAAGATATAAACCCATTCCATTCACTTACTGTGGTATTTAGAGCATGTTTGCCTGTATTCAGTGAGAATAAAGTAGTTTGTTTTTGTGTAGCGCGCTAGCCTGTTAGCAGCAGGTGGAATCTCCTCAGACTTTATGAATTTTATTGTATGAATTGCTGTTTTCTGTGGATTATACACTCGTAAATCAGTCTGGCGCTTTTATTAGTGCTTTATACCGTGTGTGTTAAACTCGTTATGTAACTGATCAAAGGTCTTAAAATGAGTTTAGAGCTGATTATAAGAGTTCAAAACAACTTAGACCTAAAATAACCTCCGATTAAATCCTCATCAAATTAAATAATATAAATGTCCTTCTAAGGGGACGTCATTTTTGAAGACAGTTGAGAAACAAACCCTTACTTTACCTCAGTAAACTCACTGTTTGTGATCTCAAGAGCTGCTCATATTGACTTTTTCTGCTGCAAATGTGTCAGAATAATAAGTAACCTATTATTTTAGTCTTTTAATGTTTCTCTGACCCAGTAGACACAGATAATATTACTGTAAACTGTCTAATAGATCATAAAGTAGGCTTGAACATTTAAGAAATGTAATTGTTCTCCAGTATACCAAGAGTTTTCAAACATGTGATGGACACCCATCCTAATATTTTATATATATATATATATATATATATATATATATATATAAGACCCAATTTATACTGTGAAAGATTAAAACTTTATTTGGAAAATTTTTACTTTATACTGTGCTATGTATTGTTTATTTGTATATTTTAATTAATTTTTATTGTTTTATTAATTTTTTTTAATCTATTTTTATTTATTTATTGTAATCTATTTTTATAATTTATTAATTTTAATATATTTATTTATTTTAATCGTATTTATTCATTTATTTTTTAAATACGTCTCAGACCCTAAACAGGACATTAATGTTAAACTCTGTCCAGTGTTTGTCTTCACGTCTAATTTCTGTCCTGACTTTTGTCTGTGTGTTTCAGCTGCAGACATTTCAGGTGCCGTCGTGTGCGAGCAAACATGAGCTGACCAGTGGTGTGGCCATCGCACATGTGCTCAACAAAATGTGAGTGTGTGTGTGTTCACGTCATCACATGTGGGTGTGACTTTCTTCAAATGTTTGCGATGGAACGTCAAATATTCATCTGAAAGCTGATCTGACAGATGCTCTGGATGTCTGATACACTGTTAATCCACCAACACACATCTGACAATGTCAAATATGACAGCTGCTCATGTCTTCATGTTAAATAAATAATAATCATTTACTCTCCCTCAAGAACACTATGTCCTGAGTGTTAAGATGGAAAAAAAAGACTCATATTTAAAGGGGTGGTTGATTATGATTTCACTTTTTTAGCTGTAGTTAGTGTGTAATGTTGCTGTTTGAGCATAAAAAAACATCTGCAAAATTACAACACTCAAAGTTCAATGCAAAGGGAGATATTTTCTTTTTAAGGACTACAACAAATGGCTGGTAGGGACTACAACGAGCTTCTTCCTGTGTTAGTGACATCACAAACCCTAAAAACTACATAAACCCTGCCCCCGAGAACACACAACAAAGGGGGTGAGGCCATGTTGGGCTGCTTTAGAGAAGAGGAAGAGTTGTTGTAGTAGAGTGTTGTTACCATGCCGTCGTTTTACGCCGGGCTGCTTCACAAATGAGGGTCAATTCAACACTGGATTTGCACAAAAGGTTAACATGACGGCACATGCTAGTCGATGAGTTGAATCAACTCCACAGCAACTACATAAATTTATCCACTATCCGTTCAGAAATGTCCAGTTGCATTGTAAAAGTTGTAACTTCTTCCTGAGTCTCTCCATCAGTGTCCGACTCCGGTTTGAACAATGTAAGGCTGAACACCGTTACTGACAATCGTCAATTTGGCTGCGTGAGATTCTCCAGCTTTGTTGTTGTTGTTGAAGCACAAGCTGTTAAAGCTCCGCCCTCTTCTGGAAAGGGGGCTGGGAACAGCAGCTCATTTGCATTTAAAGGGACACACAAAAACAGCGTTTTTTTGCTCACACCCAAATAGAGGCAAATTTGACAAGATATAATAAATGATCTGTGGAGTATTTTGAGCTGAAACTTCAGACACATTCTGGGGACACCAGAGACTCATATTACATCTTGTGAAAGGGGCAATATTAAAGTCATTAATCTTTCCTTCTGCTGGTCTAAATCAGGATGCATACTAAAAATTGTGTTGGTTCTGTGTTTTAAGAGCATCTGTTTGCTTTTCTGTTTTTGTCAGAGATCCATCCTGGTTTAATGAAACATGGCTCAGCAGGATAAAAGAGGAGGGTGGCACAAACTGGAGGCTGAAGGTATTTTACTCTAGCTTTACTCTTTCTCGTTCTGCTCAGGTGTTTTCTGTACAGTATACAGTGTGTTCATGTGTCTCAGTGAACATATATATGCTCTGACAGGTCAGCAACCTCAAGAAGATTCTTCAGAGCATGATGGAGTATTATCATGACGTGAGTATTGAGGTTTGATTGAAGTCTGTATTAACGCATCTTTTATTTGAGCCTTTAAACCAGAGGTTTTACACACACATATATATGTATATTTAGTTATATTAAACTATTAAAGAAACTGTTATTGGCTAGTAACACACATCTCCTTGTGTCGTGTGCTGTCTCTGTCAGGTGTTGAGTCAGCAGGTGTCTGATGAGCACGTCCCTGACGTGAGTCTGATCGGTGAGATGGGTGACGTGACTGAACTGGGCCGTTTGCTGCAGCTGGTTCTGGGCTGCGCTGTCAGCTGTGATCAGAAACAAGGTACAGCTGCTCGTAACAGACCCAAACACTCACAGGATATGAAGGGATTATTAACCCAGAGTCATGTGATCAGAATGACTAGAAAAGAGAACAAAAACCGAGAGGAGATTAAAGCAACCCCCACTGACATCATGAATGGAGACTCAGAGAGAGACGAGCACAATGGGAGATGATTAGTTGAGGGGAATGATGGGAAGAGCCAGATGCAAGTTCCCATAGTGTGCCATTTACACCTGTTATCAACATTCTCTAAATGGGTTCTGAAACTTTTTGTAGTCCGATTAAGACATGTTAAATGTCATAAAGATTATATTTTATGGCTGTCAAAATTAATTTTGGGGTTTCTTTTTTTTTTTTTTCCTTCCTTCTCAGATTAACACGTTAAAAAATATTTATGCTGCATCCATTTTTTTCCTGTCATCCTTTGGCTGCGCTACAGTATATGATGGTGCTATCATTCATTCAAGTGCTATTAAACCATTCAGGCATGATAAGACGCAAAAAGAGAACTCAATTCTGTACTGGCGCGCATCTGTGAAGCAGCTCTCTGAGAACAAACACCCAAAATACGCACAGAAAGCAGCTTCAGACAGCGTGCCAGTGGTGCATTGAGTTCTCTTTCATGCTTGAACTGACAAAAACACACAAAATTATGTCAAAATGCCAGTTTTATTGAGTATCCTTGAAAGGACAGTCTTAAATAAGTTAAAAAGTGTTAAATGAATGTAAAGAAGAAAAATAGGATGTGTGTCAGATATGCGTTGTGTGTCAGGTCTTAAAGTGACAGCAGCATAATAAACCTGCTGCTGTCTGTGTCATTAATATAAAACATAGAACAAAAGACAATGAGAAAATCACTCACTGCTCTTGACTGAATAACTTTTGTTGCTTTAATAAGGATTAATCTATATTTAATTTATAATTTATACAGTGAAGACTGTGCAGTGTTTGAATATTTAGTTTCTGTATATTTACCTGTTAGACCTACCTGAAAATCATAAAGCACTTTTTACAAGGTTACATGGGTCAAAAACAATGAAAATAATAACTTTTTTGTGCATTGTAGCTGGGCAGGTAAAGATCTGAACCGGCCCAACTGGGCCAGTAGAAAAAAGCCTTAGTGTTGAGCCCTGATAATTTAAAGGCACAGTTAAATGTGACCTTTATTACAATGGGTTTATATGACAGGGTTCCTACGCAGTTTGGAAAAGTATGGAATTTGATTTGAGTAATTTCCAGGTCGGGAAAGTATGGAAAAAAGAAATCAGAGTATGGAAAAATATGTGTTTCCAGACTATTGGCTCTACTCAGTTTTCTAATTTATCATAACTGCAAACTAGTCACTTTTTGAATCAAAATACGTAATTTATGTGAATCGTTTAGATCCGAAGAGTGTAGTGCCAATATTTTTTTTTTTTTTTATTATTCTTTTTTAAAGCTTACTTAAAGCAAATGTTGTTTTTTCCATTAATGTTCTTGTCAGAGTGCACCAGAATGCTTTGTTTACATGTTAAAATCATAAAAATCTTCTCCTGGGGGAGGAAGCCCCCAGACACCCCTACAATTATTTAGTTCCTACACATCACCTTTTTCACCTCTCTTGACTTTGCAGATATGTTTATAAAGTTATGAATTTCTAAAATATTAGGGAAACTGTCATACTGAGCTTGTGTAGGTTACTTGTAGGCTACTCTATAAAAATGCTTCGATACCAACAACCAATACCAACAACAGAGCAAACACTGACCAGAATGGATAAATCACAATAGGATGTCTATAAAGTAAATGTATCGAATTAATAGACAAATTAAATATTTACGCCTATGTAGCGAGTGGTATGGTCAGAAAGGAAAAAAAAAACAAAGTCACTACGCCACCCGGTTAAACAGAGAATATATTAGTAATTGTAGATTAATCCCCAACAAAAGTCACACAGGTACGTGGTTTTAAGAAGAGAAGGGCCTAGATGTGAATACTAAATACAAAACTTTATTTCAACAATCAAACACTAATTTAAACATAGAAAAGGAGACCGAGGCTTACCAATGGCAGAAATCGTTTGGAAGGAGGTCTGGAAATTTGAGTATGGAAAAGTATGGAATTTTGAAATGGAAAATGTGTAGGAACCCTGATATGAAGATTGTTTTGAGTTCACTTAAATTAAAAAGGCATTGTATTTATAAAACCTATTAACCGTTAAAATTGAAGAAGAGTGTCTTCGTCTAACATTTGTTGAGTCACAGCCAATACTCCCAAGTCTTTAATAGTCTTTAATAACATGAGATTTTGGGCAAATTACAGAAAAAAACGAGCGCCCACAAAGATACAGTAAACTTTATAACTTGTAAGTTGATAAAAACAGATGCAGATGCTTCAGATTGTAATGACTGCCAAAACTGTATGTCCTAAATTCTCAGAAATTCACTGGTCAAAAAACTTGTAACTCCTTTTGAGCTTGATTTTGGTAAAATGTTAATGATATAAATGACACATGCAAGTGTCTGACAATATATAAAACCACTATATCAACTTTGACAATGCCGTGTTAAATTATTAAAGTAAAGTGTTTTTTCCATTTCCTGAAAACTAGCATTTTTGCAGATGAAGATATCACCCGACAGTGACGATACACAGTATAATCAATTTATTACTGTAATACAATATTCATTGGAACTGGTTTCCAGAAAACAAAGGAAAGTGAACTTAGATGCAGTGGAACAAATATGTATTTAAATAATTTCATGTCATTCTACCCCAGTGCAGTATATATTTTATTGGTAACACTTTACAATATGGTTCATTAGTTAACATGAACTAATAATGAACTGCACTTCTACAGCATTAATTAATCTTTGTTAATGTTAATTTCAACATTTACTAATACATTATTAAAATCTTGTTAACATTGTTCATGGTAGTTCACAGTGCATTAACTAAACAATGAACAACTGCATTTTCATCAACTAATGTTAACAAAGATTAACAAATACAGTAACTAATGTATTGCTCATGGTTAGTTCATGTTAGTTGATACATTAACTATTGTTAACAAATGAACCTTATTGTAAAGTGTTACTGTTTTATTTATATTTCCTGGTTGAATGTAGAAGAATGTCTTCATAACATGTATGTTTATTAATCTCACAATGATGTGAACAAAATGAAGCTGTGAAATAGCATTTATTTGTCTGACAGATGTCATAATCATGAACTGATTGTCTTCACAGATCACATTCAGCAGATCATGACGCTGGAGGAATCAGTGCAGCATGTTGTGATGACGGCCATACAAGAGGTACTCAACACACCTCCAATACTCCTCTGTGTCTGTGCTCTCCATTCACCTGCACACAGTAAAACAGACTACATTGCGCTCAGAGATATATGTGGCTTCTCCAGAACAAATCACCCACAGTCCTTCAGTGATATCTTCTAATCAGAGACTCTTGAGTGAGTTTATGCAGACAACTCAAGGAATGTTATCTAATGTCAGCTAGCTAGTAGCATTAAAGATCATAGTTGAGTTTTCTGATGTGAAAATATGTTAAAGACACAAACCCAGACTGATTTATTCCTGATTCATAATCATTTTGGATCATCATTACTAATTATTCCCTTAAAAGTAGACGGTCTTGTGCTGTTTTCAAATACATGTTTTCTGTGAATTGAGTGTTTTATTGTTGTGATCTGGTTGGTTTGACTCAACACTCAGAACTAACTAATGCTTTGTCATTGTGAAGTCTTTTTTCTCCTTCTGTGTGAATCTTTTACAGCCTTTCACTGCTCAAACTCATATCACGCCTCTCTCTCCTCAATAAGCTGCACAGTTTGAGCCCTCATTCATGGGTTTACAACAAACAGAGCAGGGCAAAAGTTACATGCCAAAGTTTTTTCCAGAAGAACAAGAAATTCCTGTTTTAATATAAAATATTTTTTTAAATATTATTATATCTTATTATTATTGTATTATATTTATGTACTATATTTATGTACTATATATATATAAATATAATATTGTATTTGCCATTTAATAATTATGATAAATTATGATTAATTTTGTTTATAACATAAATAAAATTGAAATAGTACTCATTTAATATGAAATATTTTAATATTAAAATATTCTAAATATTATTATATCTTATTATTATTGTATTATATTTATGTAATGTTATATATCATAATGTATTTGCCATTTATGATAAATTACAATTTTATTTGTAACATAATATTGAAATATTGATATCATATTATTAATATATTACATATTATATATACAATATGTATATATATATATATATATATATATATATATATATATATATATATATATATATATATATAGAATATAACATTGTATTTGTATGAATATGAATATTTTTTTTTAATGGATATAGCTAGTAGCCAATGAAGTAATTGTTCATAATTAATTACAAGTTTCATTTATAATATAATTTACAATATTACTTATGATTAATTACAAAATTAATATAGAAATGATGTTCATATAATATTATTAATATAATATTACATAAACATAATACTATAATTTATAATTATATAATGGTATATAGAAATATAATAAATTGTATTTGTATGAACTGAAATAGCCAGAAGCCAATGAAGTAATCATTAATTATGATTCATTTCTAATGTAATAAAAAAAAGGTGCTGTCATAGTGAGCTTTATTCTTGTATTTTCTCTGTAACTTCCTCCCTCAGGTGTTTTTCCCACATTAGAGTGACGAGGAATACAGTCTCTGCATTGATCTCTGTATGTCTGTGAAAACTCGTTCTGTTTTCCCAGAGGTCTGTCTGTTCTGTGTAGATCTATAAAGAGCACCAGACTGAGCATGTGACTGCTGTGTGAGCTTGATCTAATGAAGATGTTACTGTGCTTGTCTTTCAGCTGCTCACTAAAGAGCCTGTGGAGGCAGGATCTCCAGAGTCGTACGGGGACTTCGACAGTCAGGTGAGCGTGTGTGGTTTTTGGGATCGGACAGGCTCGTGTTTTCTTCATTATCTCACTCTTCTCTGGCTGTTTTGTTGTTCCTCAGTCCAGGAAGTATTATTTTCTGAGTGAAGAGACAGACGAGAGAGACTTCACGTCCCAGCGCTGCCGAGAGCTCCAGCAGCAGGTGACTCAAACTAAACCACAATAAATGCCAGAGAGTTCAAGAGAGCTGAGGTAAAAACTGAGATGTGTTTGTGTGTGTTTCAGCTGTCCGTTCTGATGGAGGAGAAGTCCTCCCTGCAAGTGGAGGTTCAGTCTCTGCGGGAACGTCTGACTCACTGCGAGCCATCCGACGTCTCCTCCACCATCACCAACAAGAAGCTGCTGCTGCTGCAGAGTCAGATGGAGCAGCTGCAGGAGGAGAACTACAGGTGTGAGGCCCCTCGCGCAGCTCTACCACGGGGCCCAGAAAGATTAGGCTTAGTTCACACTGATGTCCAAATCTGATTTGTAAACATCTCTGATTCTGTGGTTATGGTCTGAACAACCAGAAGCATACATAACCTACATTTATATATGAAAATATGAATTTCAAGTTTTAAATGATTCGATTTTGCTAGATTAGTCATGTAGACAAATAATATAACATTAATCATAATTAATCATTAATAATTAATGATGATTATTATTATTATTTATTTTAATTAATTATCATTGTAATTATTGTTGTTGTTTTTGTTATTTATAATAATAATTATATCGGATATAGTATTTAATTATTTAATTTAATTATATAGTATCATACTATTATATACCATTTCTACATTATAAATTAAATTATTAATCCAAATAAATGTATACTGTTATTTAATTATGATATCTATTCATGCAAATACAATATTATATTTCTATACAATATATAAAAATAGATTATATTATGGTATTACATTAATCTAATATTATAGTAATAATATGGTATAATATGTTATTTCCATATTATATTATAAATAAAAGTAATCATAATAAATTATTCATTATTTCTTAATTGGCTTTGGCTATATCTGTTCATACAAATACAATATTATATTTCTATATGATAATAAATAAATAAATAATGTAGTATTATTTATGTAATATATTAATAATATTATATTTTATTTGCATTTTATAAATTAAGTTAATCGAAATTAATCATAAATAATACTTAATTGGCTTTGGCTATATCAGTTAATACAAATAAAATATATTTCTATATAGTATATAAATAATTATATATTATAGTATGTAATATTATACTCGTAATATTATGATATTAATATTATTTCTTTATTATAAATATATATTTCTATGTCTGACATTTTTAAGTTTTGTTACTGTACTGTGTAACAGAATTGACATTTTTAACACTGTGTGAATGTGAACATTAAATTAATCTGTTACACTAAAATGGACTAGAAGGAGATCTCAATCCACTTTCAAATCCAGATTCAGTGTGAATGCAAAAACTGATGGGTCCTTTTTGCTTTGATATCATCTTGATATCATATAAGCATCAGCGATATGAGATATTAAATGTTAAAACTGCATTATTTGTCATAATTATTACATATGATTTTTGACCAAACCGGAAGCCTGATTCATGTGTTTCAGGCTGGAGAGCAGTCGAGATGACCAGCGGGTGCGAGCAGAGGTTCTGGAGCGAGAGGTGAGCGATCTGCAGATGAGGAACGAGGAGCTCACCAGCCTCGCTCAGGAGGCCCAGTCCCTTAAAGATGAGATGGACATCCTCAGGTCAGACACGGAGACATGAAGCCTCTGTTTCAAACCACACGTTCTTTCTTCAGTCATTCATCACTCGTGTATGTTTTTCAGGCACTCGTCTGACCGTGTGAGCCGCTTGGAGGCAATGGTGGACACGTACAAGCGCAAACTGGAGGATCTGGGAGATCTGCGCAGACAGGTGCGACTGCTGGAGGAGAGGAACCACGTCTACATGCAGCGCACCTGCGAGCTGGAGGAGGAGCAACGCAGAGCAAACACCATCCGCTTGCAGCTCGACACCTACAAGAGACAGGTGAGCAGACGCTGAACGCTGCTCAGAAGCGTGTCATCTGAAACGGTACATTCAGATGAATGAATGATTGATGTTTGTGTTCCTCAGGCTCACGAGATGAGCGCTAAACACTCGGCAGAGGCCATGAAAGCTGAGAAGTGGCAGTTTGAGTACAAGAACCTCAACGACAAATATGAGACCCTTCTAAAGGAGCGAGAGGTACAAAAATGATCACTCACATCACATGAGATGAAATGATAATGACTGTCTTACAGTCGCGCTCTGAATGTGTGTGATGTAGAAGCTGATATCTGAGCGGGACACTCTGAGAGAGACGACTGAAGAGCTGAGATGTGCTCAAGTGCAGCAGCAGTGTTTAACAGGTCTCACACACACAGCATCATAACCTGACAGCATGTACCAGCAGAAGCAGCACACGCCCCGCCCTCTCTCACTCTGTCGTCCAATCAGCTCTGTCCCTGACTCTGTGTGTTTGTAGATTCTCTGAGTGGAGATTCGGGAGCAGTTGGCAGCTTGGCGTCAGAAATCATGCCAACAGAGTTCAGGTGAGCGCTAGCCAGTGTTAACACATCAGAAACGCTAACTTGAATGTACTTGTTTGTTAAATTATTTACAAATTATTTTTGCAAGAAACGTGAAATATTTAAATATATAAAAAATAGATCATTTTTATATAAATAATTTTATATATTTTAAATATATAAAACATTATTTACTTATGTTTGACTTGCTGTTCCCCAGGTATTTTAGTATAGTTTTTATTAATATTTTGAATTGGTTTTTATTTTAAAATTTTCAGTTTAATTTTAGTTTTTTTTTTTTTTTTTTTAATATGTCTATATAGTTTTTTATGAATATTTCAGTTTTAGCTTATTTAGTTTTTTTTTTTATATTTTCTTTAAAAGTTTACTTCTAACAAATTTGTTTTTATCATTTTAGTTAACTATAATAACTCTGCATGTGTTGCATTTTTATATATATATATATATATATATATATATATATATATATATATATATATATATATATATATATATATATATATATATTTTTTTTTTTTTTTTTTTTTTTTTTTTTTTTTTTTTTTAGCAAAGTAATTGTTAAATACTGTTTTAATTCCAAAATATAAATATATGAGTGTTTTCACTCTTCATTATTAAAAAAAAATATATATTTTCAGTTTCATTTTTTGGCTAAATGAAAACTTTCTTTTCAATTTCCTCAGTAATATTTAGTCTAAAATGTGATTTCTGAATTATATGAATTTTATAAATTGTACACAATACATGTATATTGCACAGAATATAATATGTACTGTAATATATATAATATAAAGTATGTATATATATTATACAGGGCTGCCCTTGACTAAAGATTTTTCTAGTTGACTAGTAGTCGTACATTTAATAAAGTATAAAGTATATTAATAAACCATATAAATCCTAATAATGAGCCTTTAATCACCTGTATATAATAGCCTAATTAACACTCAAGTGCACGCACAAATCTTCCAGCAGCACGCCGGCAAACATAATGATTATGAGTGTGTCATGAAAAAACAGAAGGAGACTGTTTGAACGTTTTTATAATTAATTGATAAACTAGTGTTTTGTGTGTTTTCGCTACAGAGATGTTGATGATGCTGACTTGTCATCTCCGCAGTAGTGGACACGTGTTTCATACAGATTACATAATCTGAGAATATTTATTTTAGATTTGAATTAATTAATTTAAAAATAGATATTTCAAGCTTTCCATAGATATATTTCTCATGTGTGTGAGGCAAGAATACGCTGAGTTTCGGTTCATTTTTGTGACGCACTCAAGTTCACTGAGACCGAGACGGCAGAAAGCGCAGTTTACAGAAATAAAAGCAAACCATTACAGTTTCGAATGTTGCATTACTCTTATCTGTATGAGCAAAATTGACAAAGTATTTTAAGTTAAATGCAAGTGATCGCACCATGCGCCTCCATGTCATACAGTAAGCGCGCTCTCCACACAAACACTTGGATATGCGCCAAATAATAGCACACATTTATCTAGGTTAACATTAGTGCGAGCGGACATGTAAAATTGCTACTACTTGTATGTTTCAAGTGATAAGCCATATTTGAGGTTGATATGATGAATGACAGGCGAATGTCTGGATTTCCTGCCGTTAACAATCTTTTCACTTTACTGTGATTTCACCACTTCCTGTGGAGGTTTTTTTTTCTGCAGCTAACTGACTAATACCAATTTTGGTCGACTAAGCCTCTTCTTGTCGACTAAATATTGGTCAACTATTAGGGGGCAGCCCTATATACAGTATGTAATTATACAATCTGATAATCACAAAATTTACAAGACTGACCCCTTGAATTATTTCACCATGGATAGTAATTGTTTTTAGTAGGCTAGTAGAGTGTCTGGACTTCTACTTTAACATTTGAACAGCTTAGTAGTTTCAAAACACAACATTGATCACACACAGACACAAGATAATGAGTCTGACGTGTATATGAAGGTGTTTTCTGTGTGTGTGTGTGTCAGGGATACGGTCGTGCGTCTGCAGCAGGAGAATAAGATGCTGTGTGTTCAGGAGGAGTCTTACAGACACAGACTGGAGGAGCTGCAGACACAGTTGGAGGAGTCGCAGCGCTGCCAGAACACACTGGAGACTCAGAACAGGTGTGTGTGTTTGTGTGTGTGAGAGATCAGGAGCAAGTCTGATGAGTGTTTCAGTGGGTTGGAGGAATGTGAAGGTTATACACTGATATATTAGCTGATATATCACTTACTCCAGTCTTCAGTATCACATGGTTAGGGCTGTTGCGGTATAGGGATTTCCCTTGCGATGATTTTGAGTGGCTCAATATCGCAATATGCGATATTATCACCATATTATAATCTTAATTTTTATTATATTGGTATATAAATAAGCTAATTGGGCTATTATTATATTTATAACAGTTAGTTCTGATTCTCCAATCCGACTGGACAATAGACTTTCCAAAAGTGCTGATATTTCAGAAACCCAAAATAATGCATCCATCCATCATAAATATAATCCATACGGCTCCAGGGGGTTAATAAAGGCATTTTGAAGTGAAACGATGTGTTTTTGTACGAAAAATATCCATATTTAAAACTTTATAAATTCAAATAACTAGCTTCAGGCAGACAGCCATACACATACTGCGCGTGTCGACTTGCGCCACAAGAGTAACCCGTAATGCGATGTGTGGCGCAGGATGTAGGAGTATCGTAAACAAATAGGGCTGTGCAATAAACTCAAGCTCCTCTTATATCAAAATCCTCCGACATTTCTCTTTTAATTCGGGTCAGAGGTCACTCTTCCCGCCGCAAATCGATGCGTACGGCCATCTTGATCATTTTTCTTACAAAAACGCTTCGCTTCAGAAGGCCTTTATTAACCCCCTGGTGCCGTATGGATTACTTTTATGATGGATGAATGCATTTTTGGGGGCTTCAAAATGTGCCCCCCCATTTACAACCATTATAAAGCTTGGAAGAGCCAGGATATTTTTAAATATATCTCTGATGGTGTTCATCTGAAAGAAGATAGTCATATACACTTGGGATGGCTTGAGGGTGAGTAAATCATGGGATCATTTTCATTTTTTTCTTCCACAAATACGTGCGATTTGCGATAAGTCGAAATATTGATTATCTCCATAGACCTACACATGATCCTCCAGAATTATTCTGAACTTTTGAGCAGGTGTGTACATCAGCATATGATGTGTTGTCTGTGTCTGTCAGGTTGAGTCAGCAGCAGATATCAGAGCTGACTTCTCAGGTCGAGGAGCTGCAGAGAGCTTTACAGGAGCAGGACAGCAAAACTGAGGACGTCAGTAACTCTCTCTCACACACACACCTGACCGAACTCATTCAAGCCACTCATTCCTCACATCATGATTGTGTTCAAGCTAAAATCACTCATCTGAAGTTGAATTCAAATCCACAAACACACAATGCTGCGGTCTGATGGACAATCTGTCTTTCGTCTGGAAATCATGACCAGTCAAATCCCGAATGAAAGTCCTTTCCTTCAGAAATATCTCATAAATGTTAAATGTGTAGTGAATGGCATATCTCCTCAGACAGCAGTGATTGAGTGATGTCCATTTGTTTGTGATTTATGTAATATCACTCACCTGATCATCTGATCCTGATGCAAAACTACAGAATTTCCCTGTAAAGATTCTCACTGTCTCTGTCTGGTTGATTTGTGTGTGCAATCTGTAACTGTTTTGTTTGCGGTGATGAAATTAACGCCTGCTCGTCTGTTTTTATCCGCCCACTTCTCCTAATCGACCAATCATCCGCCGCCTCAGGTCATTGTAAGTACCGCCCACAGGCCCGTCTGCTTTCTGATTGGACACTGATTGTTACCGAGTTGTAAATGTGCTGTGATGAACACAGAATATCATCTGTCACTGTCTCACCGATCTGTTTCTCTTTCTCAACAGTCGTCGCTGTTAAAGAAGAAGCTGGAGGAGCATCTGTGAGTGTCTCTAAACTCTGTGAAGCAGCGTTGCTCATCAAATGTTGTTTTAATGTTGTATGTGTTTTCTGCAGGGTGAAGCTTCATGAGGCTCATTCTGACCTGCAGAAGAAGCGAGAGGTGATCGATGATCTGGAGCCGCCCGTTGACAGCAACAGTGAGTGAACACAGACACACATGACCAGCAGCAGGTCAAAGGTCACTCTGATTAACAGCTCACAGACACTTTCATACACGACACTACAAAGCTGTTTAGTCTTATGGAAACACCTGAGCTACTGAGTAATGAAGTTCTGTCTGTGTGTGTCTGTCAGTGGCAAAGAAGATCGATGAGCTGCAGGAGATCCTGAAGAAGAAGGATGAAGATATGAGACGAATGGAGGAGAGATACAAGAGATACGTGGACAAAGCTCGCACTGTCAGTTTGACTTCGTTTACTCAGGATGCAGAAAGATAATATATATCTATACACACAGATAACAGTGCACATGTCATATGTGTGTGTTTCAGGTAATTAAGACTCTAGACCCGAAGCAGAAGAGTAACACTGTTCCTGCTGAAGTTCAGGCCCTGAAGAACCAGCTGACAGAGAAAGACAGAAAAATACAACATATGGAGGTCAGACACACAAACACACTCATTATTGGTCTGTGACTCTGTTTTACTATGGTAATGATCATCTTGTTCTCGTGTCTGTCTGTTTTCAGCATGATTTTGAGAAGACGCGCTCCAGACACGACCAGGAGGAGAAGCTCATCATCTCGGCATGGTACAACATGGTAAGAAGATATTCCAGATCAGTCAGAACAGCTTGTGACCAGTCTTGAGTATTATTTATGTACTATTATAGTTTTTATTAATATTTTAGTAACACTTGATAGTATGGTATGGGACCATATTGTTGTTACCAAAATATTAATTAAATAACATTATATATGCAATATTTAAGTTGGAATTGTGAGAAATAAAGTCAAAACTGTGTGATATAAAGTTGGAATTGCAAAACATGAACTCAGAATTGCGATAATTAAAGTCAGAATTATGAGAAATAAAGTTGAGAAATAAAGTCGTAATTGTGAGAAATAAACTCAGAATTGTGAGAAATAAACTTGGAATTATGAGAAATAAAATCAGAATTGAGAGAAATAAAGTTGTAATTGTGAAAAATAACGTAGGAATTGCGAGAAATAAAGTTGGAATTGTGTGAAATAGTCAGAATTGAGAGAAATAAAGTTGAGAAATAAAGTCGTAATTGCCGTAATTGTGAGATTTAAAGTCGGAATTGCGGAAAATAAACTCGGAATTGCGGAAAATAAACTCGGAATTGTGAGAAATAAACTTGGAATTATGAGAAATAAAATCGGAATTGCGAGAAATAACAGGAATTGCGAGAAATAACGTCGGAATTGCAAGAAATAAAGTCAGAATTTCGAGAAATAGTCATATTTGAGAGAAATAAAGTTGAGAAATAAAGTCGTAAACTCGGATATAATAAACTCGGAATTGTGAGAAATAAACTTGGAATTATGAGAAATAAAATCAGAATTGCGAGAAATAGTCGGAATTGAGATAAATAAAGTTGAGAAATAAAGTTGTAATTGCGGGAAATAAAGCCCTAATTGTGAGATATAAAGTCGGAGTTGTGAAAAATGAACTTAGAATTGTGAGAAACTTGGAATTGTGAGAAACAAAGTTGGAATTGCAAGAAATATAGTTGAGAGTCAGAATTGCGAGAAATAGTCAGAACTGAGAGAAATAAAGTTGTAATTGCGGGAAATAAAGTCGTAATTGTGAGATATGAAGTCGGAGTTGCGAAAAATGAACTTAGAATTGCGAGATAAACTTGGAATTGTGAGAAATAAAGTCGGAACTGTGAGAAATAAACTTGGAATTGTGAGAAATAAAGTTGGAATTGTGAGAAATAAAAACGGAATTGCGAGATATAAACTCGGAATTGCGAAAAATGAACTCAGAATTGTGAGATGTTAACTCGGAATTGTGAGAAATTAAGTTGAGAAAATCAGAATTGTAAGAAAAAAAGTTGGAATTGCGAGAAATAAACTGAATTGCGAAAAATGAACTCGGAATTGTGAGAGATAAAGTTGAGAGATACAGTCAGAATTGTGAGAAATAAAATGTAGAAAAAAACTCGGAAATGTGAAAAAGTCAGAATTGCTAGAGAACTCAGAATTACCTTTTAATTTTTTTTATTATGTGGCGGAAGCAAGCTTCCATAAAAGGACAAGTTGAAATTATTTTCTCTAAAATCAACAGCAGTTCACAGATTCTGCATGTTGTGCATTTAATAATCAACTTGAGCTCTACATCACTCCGTTCCTATCATTAAACGTACGCTATCTCCTTCTGTGTGATTCTCAGGGAATGGCTCTTCATCAGAAGGTGGCTGGAGAGCGATCCGGATCTGGTTCTGGTTCGGCTCAGTCCTTCCTGGCCCAGCAGAGACAGTCGACACACGCGCGCCGAGGACTGGCCCGTCTGCAGCCCAGATGAACAAACATGGATCTTCCATTCAGACGATCAACTCACAAACTCAACCGGATCTGTCCGTGGCCTATTTGGGACGCAGGGGTTCATGCTTCACTTTATTTCTCTTTCAGCACTTTCTGATAGTCCTGCTGAGAATGTAGAAACAACACATGGAGGATGATTTTTATCTTTTAGATGACATTTTGTTGTTTATTTTTAGTTGACCCGAGTGTCAGTATGTAGTTGCATCTTATTTTAGTGGTAATTAGTGCCAGAGGGTCTTAAAGTGGGCCGCAGGAACGAATGAAGTAGATCAACATTTTGATTCTTTTAATGATGTTTTGAGGGTTTTATTAATGTTGTACGGTAGTTTTCTGTGTTCATCAGGGTACGGTGCATGTGTGAGTGCACTTAAAACACTCAGTGCCTTCAATCATCCATCATCATCTGACAGCTGTCAATCATGTGTGTGACATCTCATCACAAACCAAAACTCTGAATGCTGGGATGCCTTTAATGCATCAAACAAATGAAGTGCTTTTATTATTATTATTATTTTCATTTAATCATAGTTTCATTATGTGTCTGATTAAATATGAGCTGCTGTGTTTTGTGTGAATGTGGAACTGGAAACGACACTAATCGGAGATGAACTTCTAGAGGATTTTCTACCCGCACATGTTGTCATTTGCATGTGAAAACTGCTGCTTTACCATTTTTATAATGGATGTTTTTTTAACTGTAACGTCACCAAAGTCTGCTGCTGAAGGACGGATCCTGTAGCTTGTATTTATTGATCTTCAGTCACTACTGTATGTCCAGAAACACTACTGATCTCACCCTTATCAGTCCAAACACTGAGGTTTGTTCGCTCACGATCTCCAGATGTTTGTTTGTTCTTTACGCTGCAGTTTTTCACTGTTTTTTGCTTTATGAATGTTCTGTCACAGTGATGATGTTCTGATAGTTCTGTTTGTGTTTTATCACAGTGTTCAATCGTGTTGTTAGTGTGGGACTGATGGGGTCGGTACATGAATAAATCACTTTAATCTGACTGTCCTTCTCTTTGCACTACAATAAATGAGATTATTGGTACAAAAATAACCTGTTTTGTGTGAGTTCATTGTGACATTAGCTAAAGAGGTGTACATGTATAAATAAAGTCCACTGGGGCCATCGCTCTACACTTCTCGTTCCATTGACTTCCATTCACAACCTGCAAACGCAAATGCATAGCTGATATAAAAAATTGGATGACCAGTAATTTCCTACTACTAAATTCAGAAAAAACAGAGATTCTAATTTTTGGACCAAAAACTTCTTCACGTAATAACCTAGAATATTGTCTAACACTTGATGGCTGCTCTGTTAAGTCTTCGTCGTCAGTTAGGAACCTGGGTGTGCTCTTTGATACCAATCTCTCATTTGAAGGCCATGTTACTAGCATCTGTAAAACCGCATTCTTCCATCTTAAAAATATATCTAAACTATGACATATGCGCTCAATGAAAAATGCAGAACAGTTAGTTCATGCGTTCATGACCTCAAGGCTAGATTACTGTAAGGCTCTACTGGGTGGTTGTTCTGCTCGCCTGATAAATAAACTACAGCTCGTACAAAATGCAGCAGCTAGAGTTACTAGAACTAGAAAGTATGACCATATTAGCCCAGTTCTGTCAACACTGCATTGGCTTCCTGTTAAACATCGTATAGATTTTAAAATCTTGCTAATTACTTACAAAGCACTAAATGGTTTAGCTCCCCAGTACCTGAGCGAGCTCCTAATTCATTATGGTCCTTCACGTCTATTGCGATCTCAGAATTCAGGCCAGCTGATAATACCTAGAATATCAAAATCAACTGCAGGTGGTAGATCCTTCTCCTATTTGGCACCTAAACTCTGGAACAATCTTCCTAGCATTGTTCGGGAAGCAGACACACTCTGCCAGTTTAAACCTAAACTAAAAACTTACCTCTTTAACCTGGCATACACATAACACATTACCAATTTATGTTTTCAAATCTGTTAAAGGATTATTAGGCTGCATAAATTAGGTAAGCTGGAACCGGGAACACTTCCTATAACACCTGATGTACTCATTACATCAGAAGAAGAATGGCATCTACGCTAATATTAGTCTCTCTGTTTATCCCGAGGTTTACCGTAGTTATCCGGATCCGGGCCGTATCCAGGTGAGATCGAGGACCTGCGCCTTGACACGACCACAACGCAGCCCTGAAGTGTCAGCAGAGATTGAGTCAACTAGATCATCCACTGTGAAGGCCTCATCGACACGACAACCAGTGGCACAGTTCCTCAACAAACCGTCTGTACCACCGTAATGAATATGATCCTCAACTGGATGGAACTGAATAAATACTTTGACTGTTGCGATCCCAATCGGACTTATGAAAGCTGCCTAAATCGTAACAAAGCACTATTCGCCAGAGGAGAACTGGACCCCTGACTAAGCCTGGTTTCTCCCAATGTTTTTTTTCTCCATTTAACACCTGTTTGCCACCTGATGTCACCTGTTGGAGTTTGGGTTCCTTGCCGCTGGCGACTTTGGCTTGCTTAGTTGGGGACACTTGACATTTGATATTCAACATTGTTTTGATCTGTCTGCATTGACACCCTTGTATACGAACTGAACTGAGCTGGATGATGACATCACTGTTTACTCCAGTGCTGATATATAGATAAATGAACTAAATTAATAACTATTGTTTCTTACATCGGAATGAATCAATACTGAATTTACTAAAGATGGATAATGACACCATTTTCTTTAAGAGCTGCTGTGCAGCCAAAATTATATACCAGTTATCACTGTAAAGCTGCTTTGACACAATCTGCATTGTAAAAAGCGCTATATAAATAAAGGTGACTTGACTTGACTTAAGCTACAATAAAACTGGTTAAGCACTTGTGAAGTAGGCTAATATCTTTTTTTTTTTTCTTTTTTTTTTTTTTTTAAGTACAAGAATAGGCCTATGTGAACCATGTACATGAATCCTGATGTTCCTGTTTAACCTGTTTAAACACACCCAAAGGTGATCAGAAACTCCCTCTGATAACACTTGCCAGGAAGAGACTGACTTATTTTACTTTTCTGTCATACTGACCTGCTTCTCTCATGGAAAAAGCAAAAAAGAATCGGCGATCAATGAAGAACAACAAGAAAAAACTTCCAAGAAGAATTTAAAACATTTGTTTCTGAACAGACAGCAGATCTTTGGTTATTCATTTTTTTTGAAACCTTGATTTTTAAACCTTGATTCAGAAAGTGAAAGTAAAGTTGACATCGCTGGAGCTCAAACACTGAAAATGGATTCACCAGCTGAATATGATTATATTTGTCCGGTGTGTTGTGAAATCTTCAAGGCTCCTGTTCTTCTGTCATGTAGTCACAGTTTCTGTAAAGAGTGTCTTCAACAGTTCTGGAGAACCAATGAAACTAAGGAGTGTCCTGTCTGCAGGAGAAGATCCTCAAAAGATCCTCCACTTAATCTTGCATTAAGAAACTTGTGTGAGTCATTCCTGAGGGAGAGAAATGAGAGGCGTTCATCAGGATCTGAGGAGATCTGCAGTTTACACAGTGAGAAACTCAAACTCTTCTGTCTAGAGGTGAAACAGCCTGCGTGTGTCGTGTGCTTTACTTCACAGAAACACATCAATCACACATTCAGACCCATCAGTGAAGTTGTTCCATCATATAAGGTAAGACTGACTTACAGATGAGGATAAACACTTGTTTAAGCTTATGTATATCTCTGATGTCTTATAGTTTTTCTCTTTAAATTCCAGGAGGAGCTCAATACAGCACTGAAGTCCTTACAAGAGAAACTGAAACACAATGAAAACATTAAAGGAAAGTTTGAGGAAACAGTTCAACACATCAAGGTGTGGATTAATACTTTTGAAATATTCACAGTTTTGATTAAAACAGCTTAACTGGTTTGTCTGACAAAATTACATGTTGCATTATTGAGAAGCATAATGTCATGAATATTGCTCATGAATATTAATCACATTATCTGCTAGGGCTGCACGATATATTGAAATTATCAAAATATTGTGCAGCCCTAGCAGATAATGTGATTAATATTCATGAGTGCACAACCAGTGCAACCACACTGATCTACTGACATTATGCTTCTACCTGAGGATTTGATTGATGATGTGTATTTTCACACTACAGACACAGAACATCTACTTCTACAGTACTAGTACTTCAGAAAGTTAAAGTTGTAATTAACTAACCCACATTTACCCTCTCACTCTTCATGCTGCTCCAGAATCAGTTGTCTTTGAGATGATTGAAGTGAATGTGATTTGATTTCAGTCTCAAGCTGAGCACACAGAGCGTCAGATTAAACAGAAGTTTGAGAAGCTTCATCAGTTTCTCAGAGATGAAGAAGAAGCTACAATCACTGCACTGAGGGAGGAAGAGGAGCAGAAGAAGCAGATGATGAAGGAGAGGCTGGAGGAGATGAACAGACACATCTCAGCTCTTTCACACACAATCAAAGACATGGAAGAGATGATGAAAGACAATGACGTCTGCTTTCTGAAGGTCTGATTTCAGATCATTGATTGATTGATTGATGATTGATTGAGTTCTTGATGATAAATGGTGTGTTTGTTCTGCAGAAGTTTCCAGTCTCAATGGAAAGGTGAGTGATCTGCTGGTGTCTCTTGTCTCTCTGGTTCTGATCCAAAGCCACTGCAGTTCTGACTCCTGAATGTTCTTCCAGAGTCCAGATCTCACAGCCGGATCCACAGATGGCTTCTGGAGCTTTGATTCATGTGTCACGTTACTTGGGCAACCTGCAGTTCAGAGTCTGGAAGAAGATGCAGGACATCGTCCAAAACAGTGAGTCTGGAGAAGATCTGTGCTGTTATACACAATGGAAATCACACAGCGGTTTTTCATGATACAAAAGCACTAGATTATTTCAGTGAATGTAGATCATACTAGTTCTGGTATATAATTGGTAAATTGGTATATAATTAATATTATCACTCTTTTTGAGAATGTTAATCTTTTCTTCATCTAGAGTCCAGAACAAACTCAACAGTGTAAAAGTGAAAAGAAACTTGAGGCTTCATTTGTGATTCTTCAGACTGAAACACTGAAGCTCAAATATAATATTGTGAAATCAAGAACTTTAATATGTTTTTCAAGGTCCTCCAAGAGTTTCTATTATGGTGTTAATAGAGGAACTATTGACAGTCTCTTGAGTTCATGAAGATAATATTTTATAATTTCCTCACAGATTCACAAAAGGAACACACTTTTGTATGTCTTTGAACTAATAACAAATAACAAAGCAGTAAAACATGCTTTCACACACTGTAAAAATATCGCCTTGGTTTGAATAAAATAATTGAGGCAACTATATATTTGCATTAAAATGTTGAATATTTTGAACTATATATTGATCATAAATATATGGAAATATATTTTCTTTCCATAAGGGATATAATGAGAAAATATTTTTTAAGATTTTGTATTTGAGAACTTAATATTTTTTCAAGAATTGCAGGAACATTCAAAACATTTCTTTTCTTAAGAAGATTTTCATGAATCCTGAATCATTTTGGAAGGGTTTCTAGAAGAAGTGCTGCTTCATGTATTTTGATTTTTCCATGTTTCAGAAACACAATGATGAGGGTTTGTTCAGATAATGATGTTTACCAGAAGAACCTGCTTCAGTTACTCAAAACACACAGATTTATTACATCTTAAAATATTAACATGATTGATTATTCATTACTAAATTAAACACATCAGACAGTAACAAAGTATTTAAAACAAATACACACATTAAGATTCAGTTTAATGAAGATGATCAGATGAAGATGAACAGAATCTTTACAGATACAGTTTTTCATCTCAACAGCTCTGATTGTTTGATTGTGGTTTTAACTTTTCCAGAATATCAGTTTCTCTTGATGAGACACAAATGTTTGAATCACACATTTAATGTTTGTATCTGATGCCATTAAACACTGATAATTAAACTGAGTGTGTGACTAAAAACACTGACAGTGATCAGAGGAAAGTGTCTGATGTGTTTAATCAACAGGACGAGTGTCATAATTCATAATAATCTGTGTACGGTTCACTCATGATCATTATATGAACATCAGAATAAAAGCATCTGTTGATTGTGTCTCATCAGCTCCTGTGATTCTGGATCCAAACACGGCAAATCCACGTCTCGTCCTGTCTGATGATCTGACCAGTGTGAGATACAACTCATATCAACTGCTTCCTGATAATCCAGAGAGATTTGACCGGTATCGCTGTGTTCTGGGTTCAGAGGGTTTTAACTCAGGAACACACTGCTGGGATGTGGAGGTTAAAGAGAGTCAGTGCTGGAGACTTGGAGTAACTACAGCATCAAACCAGAGGAAGGGACGTGATTTCTACAACACTGATGTCTGGTGTGTGCGGTATGATGAGGATGGAGTTTGTGAATCGTCTATGAATGAATTTCCCGTTGAACAGAATCTTGATCATGTGAGAGTTGATCTGGACTATGACAGAGGAACGGTGTCATTCTCTGATCCTGTAACTAACACACATCTACACACATTCACAACCACCTTCACTGACACACTCTTTCCATTCTTCTGTTGTTATAGTTTTTTTTCCTCTCTGACGATCTTACCAGTCAATAGTCAGTAATCGTTTCATCTGTAGGTCTGGATCGAGCTACTTTCATCTTTTACACTCATCATGTTTCCAAAATTTGTGTGTAAAACTTCTCAGAAATGCTCTTAAATGGATATTTCACCCAAAAATTAAAATCCTGTCATCATTTACTCTCCCTCATGATGATCCAAACCTGTATGAGTTTCTTTCTTCACACAAAAGTGTAATGTGGCTGTTATCTGATTGGCTTAAGTAGATGGTGGGTGGAGTCCACAAATGAATGCCAGGCAGAGTTGTGTTTGTGACATGCAACACATTTGTAATTATTTTTTTTTTTATTTGTGTGTGTATGTGAGTTTCTTTACATTTATTTGTGAATCTCAATCTATTTATTTGGAATAATGCAACAATCCTATCCCCAAAGTCAAGAGCCCAACTAAAGCAAACACTGATCACAATGATGGTGAAAACTGAACACTTTCAACCAAACATCAACATCTAAACTTCTGTTAATTCTCAATAAGAACTGCTGTAGACGTCTGACAGAAATAAAGTCAGTCTGGTTAGTAATAAGTGAAGCTGGTAATGCTGTTTGTGGAGCTGTTTAATCCTCCTCTGCTGAGATCATAAGAGATTTAATATCTTCTTTTTATCTAAGGCTGTGGCTGGAAGTCACTTTTAGTTCTTGTGTTTCTCTTTTTTCTGTTCTTGTTGCTTTTCTTTTCTTCAATGATTGTGTTTGATAACATCAGTGGCCTGTTGCACAAAGCTGGTTTCAGTTTCTACCCAGATAAGTTTGAGATTAGTTTGAGCAAACTTGGTTTTTCGGGCTCAAGAAGGTGGATTGTTTTTTAGCTGTGTTCATCACGTTCAACTTATGCTACACAGCTAACCTGCTCCGGAGCTATATCAACTATAGTTGATATACAGCGATAGAGACTCAAACATGTAAGGTCACATGTAGTCATTTTTAATGAGTTATCTATTGATTCTACAGCTTAGTTATATTACATATCTGTATGATCTGTATATATTAATATTCATTTAAACTAAATGCTTAATAAACTAAAATTGCTTGTGTGTAATGGATTAAAAATAATATAGATCATGTTATAATTATATAAGTCATATATAAAGCATAAAATAATTCTAATTATTATTAAAGCCAGACAATTTCATTGTTAAATATTTGTTTTTACTATATAGTGACCTTTAATTTGGAGGAAGAGAAACTGGGGGAGTGACTTTATTTTGTTGGATGTGTCAGTGTCAATTTGCTCACATCTGATTGGTCCAATTTTGGTTTGAGATCTCTGAACCGGAACAAAACCTGCCTCGGAGCATTATATATTATTAATATATTACTTTAATCAAATTGTGTTAGCTTGGTTAGTTATTTTACACACACACACACGCACACACACACACACACACACACACACACTTTTTACACTATTTTTCTCTAAACAAATTTGTTTTAAAAAAAAATCTTTCTAAAATTGTTGAATAATAAAGCTTATTTACGTAAATCTGTGATTTTTTTAAACATACTTTGATATTGTATTACATGTTTTCATGGACAGTAAAATTGAAATATGTACAATTTTATGCAAAATACGCTGCAGTTACTTATAGTTACCGGCAAAAAACAAGAAGAAGAAATTGCAGTTCTTCCTCCGGCCTACAGGTGGCGGCAGCGCGTCACTCAAACGTACGAACACTGATTGCAGATGAAATGCAGTATGGCGGAGCAACACTGAAATAAAACAAAACTGTGCGAAATTCATCGGGATTAAAGCCCGAAATCCTGCCGATTCATCCCACAATCCGCCCGATCTGCGATTATAATCACATACGGATTCACGGCTCGATAAATCGCGCTCTTTGTGTTTGTTGTTAAAGGTGTTTTTGTTTATCGGGAGACCCCGCGATACTTTATGAGCACATTATAAGACAAACACGCTTATTATTATTTATTTTTCGTCTTTATTACGTTCGTTAAATTTAAATTGCGATTCATTCTTTATTAAGCGCGCAAATCTTCACTTTTCGTGCAGAAATCTAACCAGCCCTGTGAAATCACAGGCGTGAAGGTAAAGGCTTGTTTATTATTTTACTAAACATCAAAACGATGGAGAAAAAGCAGCATAAATCAGACAAACATCATCGCCACCACCACCATCATCATCAGTCCTCGAGCAGCAGCAGCAGCAGCGGGGAGTCCGGCGGCAGCAGCCCGGCCCACGGTGCGCCCAAAGCGGCCAACGCCTTCGCCAACGACGGCAGCTTCATGGAGATGTTCAAGAAGAAGATGGAGGAGGAGGAGAGGAGGAAGAGAGAGACCGAGGAGCAGGAGAAGACGAAGAGTCCTGCTCCGGCAGGTCAAGCGGCTCAGGACAAGAAGCCCTGTAGCGTGAGCAGCATTGTAAGAGCGGCAGTGGAAGCGCTTTACATTAGTGTAACATTAACACACACACACATACAGCAGTAGATTCTGGCTCTGTTCGGGTCCTGGCCGCTTCCTAAAACCCGTGTAACGCTCTGAGTCTGTTCCCTTATTAACTCAGGTGGGCAAGCGGAGGGGAGGCGCGCGTTTGGCCCTCAAGACCGGGATGGTGGCCAAGAAACAGAAACTGGACTCTGAGGTGAGAAGCGACAATATTCTATAAAATCTATATTATATAAAACAAACCTTTTCGTTATGAAACTAATTTATGAAGTTCATACAGTATCTATCATAAGGTGTTCACGCCATGTCGTAATTACGAGATTAGAAGAAGAATTCACTTCCTCGTAGAACTCATAATTACAATTAAGCTGAGAGCTCCGACTTGTACCACGTGACTGCTGTACCAGCTGACTGCTGCAGATTCATAATGGTGTTGATAGTGTTGCCATAGAAGCGCATAATTCAGAGGACGTGAACAGCTCGTCACGTGTTGTCATCTCGTAATTACGACATTGCAAGACTGCAGCAATAACTTTTCCAGATCTATGCTGTGTCCGAATTCGAATACTTCCTTACTAAATAGTATGTGACAAATTACATTCATATTATCCATATTTATACTATACATTTAACATACTTTTTCATAAAGTAAGTTAAAATTCAAATGTAGTACCTGCTCAGTTTGCGATTTCGGACACACTGCGGGCAGTTGCTATGCGACAAAACAGTACAATTTATTTTTTGCATTCGCTCATGAAAAAGTTTTGCAGGTTCACGAAAGTTGTGTATAGAAGCATATTTCTTCCACATAACAAAATTATGCTTTAGTGAAACTTAATTATGACGTTAATTATGAGTTATAATTGTGGTTACAAAGTCAAAATTATGACTATAAAAAAGCGCAATTATGACATTATTCATAATAAGATAAAAAGTTGAAATTATGACATACCAAATCATCATTTTGATGCTGAAAAGTTGAAATTGAGATCAAAAAGTTGAAATTTCTAACTTGTCTGTCATAATTGACATAGCAAGTCATAACCCTAATTGTGTTAAAAAGCCAAAATTATTACATAATCATTATTATGAGATTGAAAAGTAGAAATTGAGATAAAAAGTGAAAATCATTGTCATATTTATTTTTTACTTTTTTCTAGAGATGCACCGATACCGAATTTCTCTGCCGATACGATTATTCAGAATGATCTCGGCCGATACTGATAGTTTGGTTTTTCTTAAGGAAATGTTGCAAACTATACAGGGAACCCTCTCATTTGGTACACTACAATATTAAAGGTTACAATTAACACCAGAGGTATTATATTCAGCTGCTGTTCATTTTCAGATATAATAATTACACTCAAAAACTAAAATGTATAAAACTTAGTATCACATAAGGTAGTTTTCATAAGCACTTGTCTTCATGGCAAATACATATAATATAAAAAACATATAATTAACAGTAAATAAGCTCCTCACTAGTGTTTTTTTATATGTAGATAGCTAAGGAACTGTGAACATTGGAAAACATTCCTGAGGTAAAAGTGACATGATGTGACATATTGTTCACAAGCTGTTTTATTGACGTCTTTCCGCGGTTGAAACACAAATAAAGTGATTACATGAGACGTGATTCTGGTAGTTGTACAATATATTTCAACATTTGATGTTCATTCATGTTTTTCGAGATACAACTTGTCTTGAAGAGGAAGACAAGACTCGCGCTGCCTCCTAAACTGAGGCATTACAGCGATCTGACATGTCACATTTAAGAGAGTCAAAACGCCATTTATTGTTGAATTTCATGATAAAATGAACAGAATTTGAAAACTTAAAAAACTTAACTTTAATTCTTTATCAGAGGTGAAAAAGCACAAATCTTTTTTGCGATTATTGGATGGCAGTCGCTACAAATAATATTTGATGTAGGAAAAAAAATGCAGACCTGGCAACCCTGGCTTGAACTACGGGTGATTCATAGGGTCAAAAAGAGCCTGCTTTAACATCACTATTTTTAAACTTTTAATGCGTTCAAATTCAACACAAGTGATTTTCTTCACACACAGTATGTATGAGTTGCAGTCTGAACATGTTTTTCCGCGCCCTTTTAATTGACAGGATATAATCGGCCCTGACCATCGGCAGTTTTTAAACAATCAGCCGATAGCGATAATAATAGCTTTTATCAGCCGATACCGATTGTTAGCCGATACATTGGTGCGTCTCTACTTTTTTGATAATTTTTATTTCGACTTTTTTAAAATCTTGTCATAATTTTGACCTTTTTGTGTCTTAATTTTCGACTTTGTCATAATTTAAACTATCCTTTGACGTCATAATTTTGACTCATAATTTTTGACTCTCATTATTTTTTTACTTTTTATGTCTTAATGTAGACTGTCATAATTTTGACCTTTTATGTCAATTTTGGCTTATGTCGTCATAATATAGACTTTTTGTCATAATTTTGACTTTTTATATCAATTTTGTATATAAATTATATAAATTTTGACATCAGTTTAGACATGTCAATTTGGACTTATGTCATAATTTGAACTTTTTATGTTGTAATTTTGTTTTTTTATGTCAGAATTTAGACTTAGTATGTCAGAATTCTGAAATTTTATGTCAATTCTGGCTTTTTCGTGTCCAAATTTTGACTTTTCATGTCAGTTTAGACTTAGTGGTTCTCATTCATAAAACATGCGTATGCAAATATTTGAACTTAGAGTGTGCATACTCTAAAATCCACGCCAACGTTCAGGTTTATAAAAACGGTCTTTGATGTGGAAAAGTGCTTAGCATCATGTCAGGGTCTGAGCAGACATACACATTTTTCCATATCAGTATACTGCAGGTTTTTTGAAATCTCAGCAGTTCTTGCCACTCGTCATTCTTAAGTAAAGCATTCGGACGTTGACTGGTGCTCTTTTAAATGCTAATGATATTAATTAGGCGTCATTTACAAGACAGAGATCTGAACCCATTCAGCCGCGCATAATTTTAAAGAGCATTTGGGATTTATAAATTTCACTTCTGGAAGAGAGGCGTACACATGTTTGTCGTGCATATGTTTGTTCTCTGAATCACATGTATGCACATTTGAGAAATGATCGTAAGGTCAAATGTAGGATGGCTTCTACGCAACATTTTATAAATGAGGTATGTCATAATCTTGACATTGTCATACTTTTTCATCTTTTTGATTGTCAGAATTTTGACTTTTCATCTCATAATTATGACTTGGTATGCATGCATTGAAACATAATTTTTCTCTCGTGTATCACTTTCTTTTTCCATAACCATGTTCCCTTAGTCGTCTTTTACATTTTTGATGCTTTATTATTTAAATCTATAATTTTCAGTTATTTGTTGATTTATGTGACTAAAATATTGTAAAGCATATTATTCAATTCGTAGGTTTACCTAGAAACAGTTGAGCAGTATTAAAGGAGCAGTGCCAATAAAACAATAATAGTTTTTTTTTTACCATAATTTTCCTCTCTCTGATCTTTGTAATTAAAAAGGCTTTTACTACTTTACCATCAAGACGTCTGTATATAAATTGATAAATGTAAATGACCCCAAATTTTGAATGGTATGTGTGTGTTTGATGAGTTT
Source organism: Ctenopharyngodon idella (assembly GCF_019924925.1). Classification (NCBI taxonomy): domain Eukaryota; kingdom Metazoa; phylum Chordata; class Actinopteri; order Cypriniformes; family Xenocyprididae; genus Ctenopharyngodon; species Ctenopharyngodon idella. The sequence continues at coordinate 6,974,156 of NC_067222.1, read as the reverse complement.
GCAGTAGTTTAACTCATCTGTGTGTGTGTGTGTGTGTGTGTGTGTGTGTGTGTGTTATGCAGGTGGAGGCTGGAAAAGGAGACGCCTGGACTAAATACATGGCTGAAGTGAAAAAGTATAAAGCGCATCAGTGTGGAGATGATGATAAAACCAGACCACTGGTCAAATAGACTGGAGCTCTTCTGTGGACACGGGCCGCACTGCCACATCCTCATCCTCACACACACACACACACACTGATGTTATTCACGCTGTCCTTCTCTTTTCCTTCAAGTCCTTGTTTCCAGATTGAGTTTTACCTTGTGCGCCGTATTTGACCGTTTGTTGGGTTCCGGTTAATTTTATGACGTTATTTACAGTGTATTCTTTAGTCCATGGCATTAGAAAGATCTCATTCACCTTGTTGATATTTTGTACTCGACATGTTTGGTACTTGAATGTCAGTTGATCAAGATTGATGATGAAATTAAAGTCACAGTACCACAGGATTGTCTGTCTTCTGGCTGTGTATGTTAACATCAACACCTGATCACATTGTTTGTTTATTTATGTGATTAATTCATGTGTTGGCTTGCATTTTACACACTTAACCACAGTTAGGATACCAGGCTTTATCAAAAAATAATTACAAATTATTCTGAAATGAATCTCGACCTTTGTGTAGTTTTTGCTTCTTTCTCTGTTGCTAATTGGCCAGAATTTAACAATGTTCTACATTTTAGATGAAATTACTTCAAATGTGCCATAAACGGCATCATTATCAAAAAAAAAAAAAGAAAAAAAAAAGGACTTATTTTTCCTTTAGCATAAGAAAATCTAGATTTAAATAATGGTGAAATGGTCATGCTCAGTAGTACTTGATTTTGAAACATGTATTAGTCCAAACCACTAATAATAATGTGTATAAAGCTTTCAAAGCACCTGGACTCTGAATTCACAAGGGTAATTTGTCAAAACAAACCCCCAAAGAGTTTTAATTCATTTAATTAGATATTTAAAATGATCTCAATCCTGTGTAAAGACTAAATGTGCCTTAATGGATTTACATGCTTAACGTAAAATCATTTTGATAAAAAAAGAAAACGTTTTTTTACTTGATGCACAAAAAAAGCTGACAAGCTTCAAGTGCAGAGATTCGAGTCTTGAGAGGTTTAATGGTCTCACACCATTTAATTTTTGAAAACATGAAATAACTTAGAATTAATCATTTTAAGGTGTGGATTAATACAGCAGATAAACTGACATGATAGACGTCTCATTTTGAAGGCTGCGTCCTCCGGAGGTCGCATTTGAAGGTTGCATATGTCATCGAGGCGGTCTCATTTAAGAATAGTAACCGTTACACCGTATCCTAACCAGACGCGATAAGATTCCAGCGACGAGCAATTTGTCCACACCAGACGCGACTACTAGATGCGACAAATCAATCAAAAACCACAGCCAATCAGAACAGCGTGTGGGCGGGCTCTTGCTGCAAGTGCGCGGCACCAGATATTAATCTTGATGGCACTCGCAAGGAAATGGATAAGTACATAATCAAATTCACAAATATTACACCATTTAAACAATAACTGCGTTACATAAACAATCTTTGTCATAGAATACACTTGTTTGGTCACAGTTTGAACGTTCTTGTTTCCATTTGTTTAATTTCAAGAGCTGAGGTAAATTATCCATGGTTACTTTCAGTACGGCCATAAAGCTGGGAGCATTAAATGATATTCAGTCACATTACAAGCTTTTAACATTAAATAAAGCGCATAAACAGTACCTAAGATTATCATTGCCATACTTTCTTGCTGGAAATGAGACACAGCTGAATCATGAAAGTGACATTTGCAATTTAATATTGCAAATTAACTCTTTTCCAAAAAAAAAAAAAAAAAAAAAAAGCCACCGCCAGCATTTTCAATAATTTTCACAAAATATTCATGGTCCCCAGAATAATTTGTTGCATGAATATCATGCAATACCCGTGTATCAAAAGAAAGAAAACTGCTTTTATCTGCTCCTTTCTACAGTATAACTGTGAAAACACGGAAAATTCCGTCAATGGCGGGGAAAAAGTTGGCTAAAAAACATCAGTAGCAGCTCTTATTTCTATATCCCTCATAACTAGAATCAGTTCAAATTATTAAACTGTTTGTTGAACTTACTTAGTATTTATTTGTATTTGAACTGAATAAAATACAATTCAAAACATTTTAGACCAGAATCACTTGCAGTGTACACTTAAAACATGCTTTCCAAAAGGAAAAAATCCCCGTAATGAAAATAAAGTTTTTAATGTTGTTTATATGTCTATGGTGTTTTTAATATGTTTTAAGACAAACCATGTGTAAATTCATAAGTCAACACCATTGCTGAGTGTTTTCTCTTGAAAACTGCAGTGATCTAAAGACAATCTCAAAAACGGGTTTAAAATCGCTGGTGTTTCTGACGTCACAAACTACATCAACGTGCCAGCGGGGATTAGCACATCATTAACTATGACCGATCTGAAGCAGGAGAGTCTCGAGAAGCCAGGTTATCCCGGTATATTTTTGTTGATATGAAAAATCGGGTATATTTAGCAATGTAGCGGGTGTATGATGTATATTACAATATGATGAACTATATGCCTTGCTCTGTTCTGATTTTGTGTAACATTAACAACACATTATAAGCAGCTGTTTGATAACAGTCAATCAAAAGGCTAATCATATTATTCACTGTTTTGTCCGATGTTGTAAAGTGCAATACCATTGTTCAGCGTTTATCTCAGTAAGTTGACCAAGTGGATCTCTGAGCTCTTGTGAGGCGGAGCTAATTAGCATATTCATTGAGCCATTTATATTAAATGAGGCAAGGGTGTAGAGTTACACTCAAGCTATTTAAGACATGAAAGTTTTTTTTTTTTCACAGGATAAAATGTTTAAATATGTCACTTTGGTGATCAAAGATGAGCTTTAAGGTATAAAATTACTACAGGGGGACTTTAAGGACAATCTGGATTTTAACATGACAAAATGTGTTGGAGCTGAAAAAGCACAATCAAATCAGCGAAAACATGTACTAAACAAGCATCAGAAACATCAGACACACAAACACAGTTTTTGCTAAGGCTTCTGCATTTTTATTTCGCACGTGTCCTGAAACGCAAGTAAACAAATCCTGAAAGTTCAAGTATATTACAATCGTCTCGCTCCCGCCCATTTGGTTTTCAGTTTGTTTTGACTTTAAAGGGGCGTTTCATTCGTGAACAGCACCAGAGACACTGACCTACATGAGAGAGGGAGGAACACATTCACTCGCTCATGAATATTCAATCACTCGACACATTAAAAAAACTCATTTACAGAAGCTGCACGCTAATGAACATGCAAACACACGCACACACACACACGTTTCCCTCCCCGTCCACAGTGATTAGGTCTGTCTGTGTAAACATTGATACATATGTACAACTGACGCATCATTACTCAAATTTCTAATACATTATTCATGATATTCTGAGCATCGCTATTCAAATGCGTATAAAAACAGTTCCTGTCATTGGACAGCCAGCAGATCATGCATAAAAGTGGGCGGAGTCAGTCAGAACTGGATCAGCCAACAGTCGGGAGTTGTGTGATGTCATAAGGACTTCCTCTGCAAGTCTCCGCCCTGCGTTTGATTGACATCTGCACAGAGAGAGAGAGTGGTCAGTCGTCGTACGCAACGCATCCTGACAGATGATGAAGAAAGCGACAAACAGAAGACGCATGCAGCCAGCGGGAGGCGTCGGTCAGCGTTTACCTGAGAAAGCCAGCTGCAAGTGTGGCGGCAGAGCAGCCTGAGCCCCTGACATGAGACCCTTTAACACATCTGAGGAGAGACGGGACAGAGAGACACACACCGACACGCATGAGACGGATGGACAGAGAACGAGAGCCGTTCAATGGAGGAAATCAGATTCATGAGGAGCGAGAGGATGAAAAGCAGAAGATGAGCCACAAAAACACACCAGCAGCAACAAACTACTAAACACACACGACTGCAACTAACACATACTTGCATTGACTAAACAGTTCGTTAATTAATTAGATATTTTCCTAACAAACACAAAATCTGCTTCACATTGTAACCTTTATCATTTAAAAACAATTTGTGCACAATAGCCAAGTTTCCATCCACTTTTTGCACTGTTTTGCTATTGACAGTGAATATGCATAAAAAAAAGATTATGAAATCTGCTATAAAAATGATTAAATGGTGTGCGTAATGTCATCCCTAAAAAAAAATGCATTGTCGCATGTTTTGTTGTATCGCAAAAAAAATCTGCCCGAATCATTTCCATACATAATTACGCGTATGTCGCAAATTATCGTATCTTTCACATCCCAAAATTATCTTATTATATTGTAGATTGAAAAGAAGCCTATTATTTTTAAAATGGGAGCAACAACTGCCTATTCCAAGTTTATACACAAAAAAAAAAATTGTTGAAGTTAGCTATCACAATTTAAAAAATTAGCGTCAGAATAAATGTCCCGGATTTAACTTAAGATAACTCAAATGTTGCTTAATACAACTTCACATTTTAAGTTAAATAAACTTAAAATTTTAAGGCAGCATGAACACTTGAAACAACATTTTTTTTAGTGTACAGAATGCAATCTGACTTTTTCATCTCTGGAACAAAACCAATAAATTTTAACTTGTTATAGTCTAAAATAAAAGGAAGATCAAATTAAGATGTATAATCAAGAAAAACATATTTGAAAACTTACATAAATAAGGATGAATGAATTTCAGAGATGACGTGTTTTATTCTTACCAACAGTAATAAATTAATTTTAGATACAATTTAATAATATGAATATAATACATTGAATATTTCAGAGAAACGGTGCTTTAATGGGAGCAACACCATGAACGCGGGCGCTGCATATAGGCTAATTGTCATGTGACACCACATTTATTTGTGTTAAAGCCCTTTTTCTTGACAAAACGCTTCATGAACCCTTTTAACTCAGTTAAATGGAAAAAGATTGTGTCGGCATCTGCAATATTGTATCGATAATTGGCATTTTCATCAACTATAACGATAAACATTGTGAAAAAAAATTTTTTTCCGCCATTAAAATGAGCTTTTCACTACTTTAAAGTCGCATCACTAAATAAATTTGAAATTGGCTAATTTTCATAATTATTAAAGATTTTATCAATTCGGCTATCACACAAACACACATACATATGGTGTGTCCAGTAGAAAAACGGACAAATCATTAAAAGTAAGTGAATTCTGGAGATTTTACAGTATTTTAACTGCAGCAGTGTATATTAGATGCGACTCAAGGGCAAAACTGAAATTTTTATTTCAAATGTATATTTTAACTGAGTTTTTGTTTACATCTGACTCCACTAACTCATGAGCTTAAAGAGTAGTGATTAATTAATTATTAGTATATAGTATTAATTAGTAATATTACTATTAGTAATAACTGGGTCGTTTTCCAATTACTGGCTTTGGACAATAACTGTCTATTTGACTGATTAGAAAACTTGTTTATTCTGCTTGTGTCCGTTCTCATATTTATCAATGCCAGAATATTTCTGATACATGCTAAATTTACATAATTAAATTATATTTTTATTTATTTATTATAATATAATTTTTAAATGTTTTAAATGTATTTTTTTTTTTATTATTATTTAACACTGTATCGGCAGCAAAGGCTATTTTCATGGCAAACTAGTCATAACAATAAACCTTCAATCAATCAAAAACATTTTTATACAATTTAACAATTTTTTTTTTTTTTTTTTTTTTTTTTTTTTTTTACAAAATACACTAAAAATATAGCAATTATGCAAGCTTTTTCAGTTTAATATTTGATAGAAAATCTAATTTTCTCTTTTTAAAAAAAGTCCAATAAAATAAAATACTGGTAAATTCTTCACCTTTTATATATATATATATATATATATATATATATATATATAAACAGTTATAATCGTTCATAAATGCTCATTACACAAATGTGTATCAGGAACTTTACAGCAGTAACAAACATGTTAGGAAAAAAAAAAAAAAAAAAAAAAAGCAAAGCAGTGTCAATTCTTCGAGATCTAATAAAGTATGTAAAATTCACCTCTCTAAGAATTTTTTAATAATAATTCTATTTATTTAGCACGTCACTAATGTGTGTGTGTGAAGAGCGACTTACTCTGGGGAAGGTTGAACCCTGAGCTGCTGGGATTGGTCGAGCCACTGGTGGTCGCCGTGGAAACCACAGATGAAGGAAGATTCAGCAGGTTTGGAAACTGGAACGGGAGAGAGACGGGAACCAGTCCTCCCAACATCCCGAAACCCAGAGGCAGAGACGGACCAGCCGAACTGAGCAGAGCACTGGGGGACGACACCTGCAGATGGGTTTAAAAAAAAAAAAAAAAAATCCCCCAATCATTATACTGTTTAACTCAAATTAGTTTTTTTTATATATATATATATATATATATATATATATATATATATATATATATATATATATATATTTTATTTATTTATTTATTTTTCAACTTTGGTTGTCAAATCAATTAATCACTAATAAAAATTAAAGTTCATGAATTATTTGTAATGCTTAATTAAAATATATATATATATTATTTCTAATTATAATAACCAAAAATAATTAAAAATATTGATTTGACAACCAAAGTTGCCTAAAAAATAAAAAACAATTATTCTTTATAATTTTATTAATAAAAATAAGACATTCAATTTATTTTAATTAAAATTAAACTAATTCAATGTGTATATATATCAAAATATATTTAATGAAATATAAATATTAATTTTCATTAGGCATTACAAATAATTCATTAATTTAAATTTTTTTTCATGATTAAATCGATTTGACAGCACTAAAATTCAAAAATAATGTTTACTTAAAATTAAATAATAATAATAATAATAATAATGAATCAATACATTTCTAACATTTAATAAAATTGTAGAATATGACTGGACAGACCTGTGAGAGCTGAGACGCTGTGGCTGTAGACACTGATGTGATTGTCTTCACCCCCTGATTAGCTCCAACCACTTGTCTGTGTCGCTGGCTGTGATTGGCCGTCCCTGTCACAGGCGACACACTGGTCACCGGCTGTTTGGCAACAGCTGTGGTTGTCGTGGCGAGGCTAGAGATGTTGTTGCCCTGAGATGAATTCTTCTGCCCCACAGGGGAGCTGTAACTGCTGGCGACGAACCCCGTGTGGAAGTTCGGGCTCTTGGAGGCATGCTGGTGCATGCTGGGTATCGTGGGTGGCCTGGAGACAGGCGAGGCGGTGGGCGTGAGCTTGATGATGGGCGAGCTGGGGTTGTGGGGCGATTTGGTGAGCGTGGCCTGCATGGGTGTGATGAAGCCGGGTTTGGGCGGCTCGTGGGGTGGAAGTTTTTTGGTTTGCGGCGTCACGGTCACGTGGAAAGGCTGCACGGATTTGACGTTTACAAGCGAGGGTGAGGAAGTGGTGAGAAGTGCGCGCGACTGCGGCGATGAGCTGTTATTGCTTGTTTTGATGAGACCCGTTGACATGGTGACCACCGTTTTTGCCGCTGGAATCTTTTGAGGGGCGTGAAGAGGCGATGATGTTGGAGGTGGGCGGGGCTTCGGTTGTGACACGCCCATCTTAGTGGGCGGAGTCATTGTCGGTCGCTGGGCGGGAATAACCGAATGTCTCTGAACCTGCGTTAGGACACTGACTCCTTTAACAACCGGAGATGCAGACGAAGAAGAGAGGATGCTGGGAGAAGGAGGCGGCGGGGTGTTGGCGCTCTTTTTGGCCAGGTGTGGAGACGCGTGCAGCGATTGGGCTGGTTTGGGTGCGTCGGCGGACGGCGGGCTGTCGGACTGCACCAGGCCTTTGGCGGCGCTGCTGAGCATGGCTAGAGCATGAGAGATGGAGTCCAGCGACGGGGCCGTCAGGTCCTCGTCCAGAGAGTCCGACAGGCAGATGGGCTCCGACGGGGACGGCGCTCGCTGGACGGCAGGTGTGGATGTGGGAGGAGGGGTGGCATCCACAGAGACGGCCGGCCGCTGGAGCACACCGCTGTCCTGAGGCTTGGGTTTGGCTTTCGGAGTAGGTAACATACGTTTCTTTACCCTAAAAAACAAATCAAGGCAGTTTTAACTGTCAGACACTAAAAAAGGAATGAGAACAGATACAACATTTTACTTCTGTTTTAATTAAAAAATAAAAATTAAAAAATATTTATTTATTTATTTATTTATTTAAAGATAAAAAATACATAAAATAATATTTAATTATATATAAATAAATTAAAATATATATTTTTTAAGTCTATTTAAAATAAAAAATAAATACAACTAAATTTTAATTATCTCCTTAAACATTAAAATATTATATTGTATTTTATTATTATAGACACTCAAACATTAATGACATATGACTGCTCCCATTTTAATTCTGTTTTAATTAAAATAAAAAAATACAAAGATAAAAAAAACAAAATTCATTTTAAAATTAAATATATATTTAAATATTTTTAATGCTAAATTAAAATAAAAAATAAAAAAATTTAATAAAAATGAATATATGTTTAATGAAATAAAAATAATTTAATAATTAAAATACAAAATTAAATACATTAAATAATAAATTAGCAATAACTTTTTTTTAATGAAAATCATTTAAAAATATATATTTTAATTAATGTTTAATTAAAATAAAAAAATCTTCTGTCCGGGATCAAAGTGAATTGTTCAATATTAAGCCTGTTATTCATTTTATCACTATAGCTCATAGGTTCTCACACTTTTTCATACCATGGCCCATAGTTAAACACTGAGGATTAGCTTCATTTGTAAACAGTTTACGGATATTCTATATATTGTATATCATATATATATTCTATATATTGAGTATCAAATTATTATTGTAAAGCCATGAACATGCATAATGTTAGTATTGTTCTTTTGCATATTATGTATTAATGACTGTGTGATAAGCTGTAATTGTGAGCTGCAATTGTTGCAGACTCTTTCTAATTTTTTATTATTAGATTTTTTTCAAACCTAACCATGGGTAAGTGTTTAAAAATTAGCTGACTAGCAGAAATAACTAGTTCTTAAAGGGTCATGAAACCCCAGAACACATTTTCGAGCTGTGAACAGATATGTATAGGCTGCACATCATTGAAAAGCAAAGTCGGAGCAACATCACAAAATCTGACGTCATTGTGTACTACTGGCAAGATCTGGAGTGCTGATTGGCTCCAGTATAGGCTGGTCGAACATGCTGATGTCAACAGTTTCTGATGTTTCTCTGCATTTATTCATGACTTAAAGCTCATTCAATCCAATCACTGCGCTGTAGTATGCATAAGATTATAATTGTGGTATTATGCATGAGGAAGTATCATTTCTCTTGCCTCGGTCTCTGTTGTCATTCAGAGACATGGGTCGTAGGTGCTCGTTTCCTCAGTGCTACAACACAAAAATGCATTTTCCTGCGACCAGAGCAGAAGTTTGGGTGCATGCGGATTGTTTTGCTGTAATCTACCAGCACAAATGGAAAATATGTTCGCATGAGATCGCATTACAGCGGAGAATTCAAATGTCACAAAAGTGCTGTTCATCACCTCTGCGTTCAAACATGCGAGCCGTGTGTATGTTTCCCTCAGCACAACTAGCACATGAGTGTTGTTTGTATTTTGTCCGCGATGCGGTCAGAACTGAAGTTTGAATACGAACACATCAAAAATACAATTGTTATGATATACACGCGGAGCTCCGCGATGAGTTTAACAACACTAGCCACGTGGATTATAGATCATATACAGAATAAAGTATCCGTGTTTAGAGTTTTTAGACATATTTCACATATTCTCCTGCACCAAACATGAACCAGCACAGTGTATGCACACATATTTCATCAAGTCTTTTTCAAATGAAATATGTGCAAACTGGACACTGATACAGGGGTGTGAATGTGATGACACGATTATTCTAATAGACAAAAGACTAATTTAGATCGAAAATTCAAAGAAAAATGGACAAAAAATAAACTGTCTTTATTCTTTCTGTGTTAAACTACGTGTTGTTTATCATGAGACTGTAGTGCTCGTAACATAATCAAAGTATTATTAGCCCTTTTAAATATTCTTTCGCATTTCTCCCTTGTGCTTGGGAGTTTGTCGTCATTTTCTCTGTGCTCATATATTAATATTCATTATTCTGTATAATAAGTGTGTTTTATGTCTTTGTTTCATTGGTTGTTCTCTCCCCTCTTCCCCCCCCTCTACACTCCCACTTTTCCAGAGCTTTACATGCCCATTTTCACAGAGTTTTTAAGCTTTGCGGTGTGAACGATCAGGGTAAAACAGGGAGGGTTTCATGACCCTTTAACATGAATTAATGAATCGCTTACAATAGATCTGTGAATGTGCACCAAGACTAATTTATGTGGACTGTAATGAATTAACCTAGATTCAGTTGTTAGTTAATGTTTAAAAATAAGCAGATGCCTGAGAAAACAGCATTTTAAATACATAACACAATGATAGTTGTTATATTAACACTCCAATTAATACTTTAAAAAGTACTTTATACATGCATTAATACATGCTTTTGGTCTCAATCTGAATGATTCACTGATGCATGTTATTCCCCTAAAATGATTAAATATCCCATGTAATTAATTCCCCACAAAGAAAAATCTATTCCAGTCCTTAATTGTGTCACATTATGAAAGTAAATTAAGTTGCAAATGCCACGTGAACTAATGAATCGCTCACAATAGATCTGTGAATATGCGCTAAGAGAAGCAGGTCAAAATGATTTCATGTTGACTATAATGAATAAATCTAGATCAGCATCTAGTTAGTGTTTAAAAATAACCATTTCCTCCAGAGAGGAGAAACTCACGTATTTCCTGTGAGATGATTGTGAGCCATTCGGCTCTCTTTAAACAGCATCCTGAGAAACAGAGAGAAAGAGATCAATCAGTCAGGATGTTTAGTGAATCAACATTATTCACCAACCTTTGGTGCCGAAACCCACCTGGCCTGCATCCACCCTTTGGGCCAAAGCGGTTTGACCTCGGTCTCCATGAAGACCTTGAGGTAATCCTCGGGTGAGAGTGAACTCTGAGCCTCCAGCTCGTAACAGCCCAGCTTCACCCGCACCAGATTACACAGCAGTGTCCTGCACAAACACACATACACACATCAAGCTTTCATTGAGGGTCTGTCTCATGACCATCACATTAGTGATCTGTGCAAGCTGATGTCTGACTTTCACCTGAGTTTGTCGTCCCACACAAATTTCTTCCTGGGTCCCATCACTCTTCGCCCTGGCTTCTCATCGTCTTCCTCCTCAGAGCCGTTTCTGTCGCCGTCTTCGTTTTGCTGCCTGCACAAACACACAACAGTAAACACACAGCAGTCTCTTCACTTATTCATTCGGACCAGTTTTTCTAATCCAGTGGGCTTCAAGATGACTTGATTTATTTTTTCGATTATGGGAATTTATGTAAATTGACATCCCTAAATTAAAGACGCAAAATTGTCACAGAATGATCCCACGCGACATAAGTGTTCTGGAACTATAGGAAATGTAATGTATTATTAAATGAAAATCCTGACCGTGGCCGTTGGTCTTCAGTAGCCACATTTCCATTACAGATTTGTGCAAAACTTTTGCGTTATCTTCTAAATGTCTATAAAAAAACTATTGCGAAATGACGGCGTTTCCATTAAGCAATGTTTTGCGACTAAAACTCTCGCGATAAGTCATTTACTAAAAGATACTTCTTTCCGAGAGCTTTATTTGAAGCTTAATATTTGCCACAGCTTCTGGAAGCTCTTCTCCCTCATATATGCTTCTCTGGGTGCTTCTCAATACTCCAATGGATGCTTCCTAATTTCTTCGCTCCTCCAGCCTGTTTTTTTTTTTTAATTCTAGCCTATAAATGCCATTTATAAATGCACCGCGAGGAGGTGAGGAACGAGTTATCGCGTTCACATCGGTCAGCTGTCATTCTGACTGTCAACAGACAAACGGAGTGAAGACTCAGTGAAGGAAGTACACAGATCGTGTCTGTCTCGGGTCGGGTTTTTCTTTTAAAGAAAAAAATTATGCACGTCAGGTTCAGGCAAGAAGTGATTCGAGTCAAGTACAGATTTTAGGACCTGAGAAGACCTCTACAACACGTGTCACATGGGATCATTCTGTGATACTTTTGCATCTTTTTTAAAAAGCTTGATGCTGGTGGCTATTCACAGCCATTATAATGATGAGCGCGAGCGGGACATTTTTTAAAAATTCTTTTGTGGTCCATAGAAGGGCATACGGCATTAGAACACCACCAGGGTGAACTATCCCTTTAAAAAATATATATTTTTAATCCTTATTAGTCCAGTTTCTTACTTGGCAACTTTGGCCATGCAGTCCATGTTGTATCGTGCGATCTGCTCCGGCATGACACTGCACACGGCCAGCTTGAGTTTGAGCAGCGGCGTCCGCAGCCGGTCGTCCTGAATATTCAGACTCAGCTTCTTCAGCCGCTTCAGCAGAGCCTCTTTATTACACGGCACAAACGCCTCCAGATGAGAGTAGACGGCGGCGCGCACAGACGCAGGCTGTTCCTGCACCTGCAGCTCGATACTGCAGACACACAGAGAGAAAGAGAGAGTGAGCTGATCGAACCAACGAGAGACGCTGGGAATGAAAACAACGGCCAAATGAACTCACTCCAGCAGGATGTTGTTCATGTCCAGCGTGAAAAACTTCTTCCTGCCCTCCATATCAAACTGACGAGACGCCTGAGAGACAAACAAGCAGTTAACAACAGCTCAAATCAAATTCAATGCCATCCCAGCTACCACAGCTGTCTTCATGGTGAAAAACAGGTTAAGAAAAATGTATCAAAATATGAAAAGAAAAACCAAAAGAAAACAATTTACATTTTCCATAAAATGCATGATATCAGCCGATATGTGTTCATTTTTAATGTTATTGTTATCAGCCCGATAAGAAAATTTGGCCAATATATTAAAGCCGATAAATAATGAATTTATTTCCTTCAGCTGAGACACTTCAGATGCGCACTGTCCGCCATTATGATTTTGAATTGCTTGAAACATGATTGGAATCACTTCAAAAAGGAAATACAGTTAAGTGCAACATGTGCAGCATTTTCATACCTGCCTTGTAGAATTACCGATTGTTTTAATAGACACTAGTAACAAAACCGCATCTTCTGATTTGCTGACACTGTTTTACCCTGTTTTCCACAGACCTCCATCTTTCTAACCTTCCACTCTTCCTGTTCTCACTGTACTGTCTATTTTCTCTCTATCATGTTGATCTTCTCTTCCTCCTACACCTCTCTCTACCTCGTCTCCTCCTCTCTCTCTCCTTCACTCTCTCTCTTTCCACTGGAATCTGCCTGAAAAGAAATGACACACACCAACACACACACACACACACACACACACACACACGCACAGAGCAACTATACATCCATAAAGTTACTAAAGATCAATAATGAAAACTGTTGAGAATGAGTCATGAAAAGTCTCCTTTTGTTTACGTACATGCAGACGGATGCAAAGTTAAAAATAGTTCAGCATTTCAAACTGCATCTCAAGAGCCGCTTTGTTTGCGCTCCTGTTTCTGAAAGCATCCCATGTGGATCATGTTTTGATGCAACTTAAGAGACTGTGATGTGGATATAACCGTCAGCACTCACCGCCCGCAGGTCCTCTATGCGTTTGATAAGCGGAGCAGGAAGGCTGTTGGGAAGGGGCGGCGGTGGCATCAAGCCCGTCTTCTGCACTCGGCCCGCGGCTCCTGCCTTCTGGGTGCCGTTCTCGCTCTGCCCGGGACTGGACGGTTGAGGAGAGTCCAGCAGCCCAAAGTCCAGATCTCCCATCAGCTCCTGCAGCATGTCGTTCTCCGTGGCTCCGCCCAACAGTGACATCATCGCTGGATCAGCGGTCAGGTCGGCCATGGACAGGTCGTTGCTGGGGGCGACGGCAGCAGCGGCGTTGGGTGGAGCGCGAACGAGCTTAACGTTCGACGCCGGGTTCTTCTTGCGGATCTCCTCTTTCTCGCGGGTGAAGCGGCGGATCATGGCCGCCAGAGACAACGAGTCCTTCATCAGCTTCTTCCTCTTCTTCTTCTCCGGCCGGTTCAGAGCGGACACACTATCAGAAAAAGAAATGGAGAGGAACAAAACTGTTGTCAAACACACTACCATTCAAAAGTTTGGGATCAGTAAGACAATTTATGCTTTTATTTATTAAACTGATCAAAAAAGACAATTATAATTGTTACAAAAGATCTCCATTTCAAATAATTGCCGGTTTACACAAAAATATGAATCAGCACAACTGTTTTCAACATTGATAATAATCAGAAATGTTTCTTAAGCATCAAATCAGCATATTAGAATGATTTCTGAAGGATCATGTGACACTGAAGACTGGAGTAATGATGCTGAAAATTTATCTTTGATCACAGAAATAAATTATATTTTAGCATTTATTCACATAGAAAAAAGCTCATTTAAATTGTAAAAATATTTCACAATTTTACTGTTTTTTTTTTTTTTTTTTGTATTTTTGATCAAATAAATGCAGCCATGGTGAGCAGAAGAAACTTCTTTAAAAACATTAAAAAAAAAAAAAAATCTCACCAACCCCAGTGTTTTGAGTCTCTGTGTGCTTCCCACAGAAAAATTAATACAGATTTGGAATGAAAATTGTTTAAAATTTTACCATGTTCACAAGCAAGTCAATGTATTATTCTAATACAGGCTTATGACATATTTCCTACTTATTTCTTTAAACATTCATGACGAAACTCAAATACTCTCAAAGACCCAGAACCGTCCCATCAGCAGCAGCAAATGAAAACACAAACAAGCCGTTCACATTGAACATTAAACATGAGACGACGCAGAGCTGAGATACGGAAAAGGCATCAGGGTCTTGAAATGCTTTTTGTTTTTTTGTTTTTTTAAAAGTTGAACTTCGTTTAATTTGACACAGCATCTTAAAAAAGCAGCGAGACGTGGTGAAACAGTCAAGGACATCCACCTTGTTCTTGTTTACATAGAAACAGTGAAACACAAAAACGTGTCTGAACTCACCCTGGTTTGGGTACTTTGAATTTCCTGGGTTTCTTCTCCTCCAGGCCACCGTCCTGCTTCTTTTTCCTTCTTTTAATCACCCGCTCCTCTCCATCTTTCTGTAAATCAACGTCGAGAACATCAGCTCAGTCAATCGCACATCATTCACAGACCCCAAAAAAAATCTAATAAAAATACCTCAGTATATAAAAGACGGAAACAGACCACTAATTAGAACAGCATGACTTGGTCAAAAAGTCATTTTGTGATTATTAACTGCAGTTTAAACTGTGATATGATAAAAAAATGCAAAAATTATTTCCATGTTATGGCTGATAATAAATAGGTCAAATCTAAGCTACTTTGTTAAAAAAGAAAATGAAAACAGTTATAAAAAAAAAAAAAAAATGCACTTTATTGTGTTTAATAAGCTTTTCAAGGACTAAAGCCTTGCCATAATTTATGGTATCCCTTTAAATTAGTGCTGGATTATTATCTAAATCTTAAAACAGGTCAAAACAAGTAAATATCCAATAATGGCCAATACTAATAAAAATATGCGAATATAGTGCACATCCCTAACAGTTGTGGCTTGAATGTTAATGATTAATTATGATTATTGTGACTAAAATTGTGATTTGAACAAAACAAATGAACATCTTAGACTGTATACTTAGATATTAAAGCTAAAATAAACAACAACAGTAAAACATGCTGGACAGAGTGCGTGAAGAATGTTACATCTTCAGCCTTCTGTGGTTTAATAATTGCCCTTGGACATGTTACAAACATGCAACCGTACCACACATATAATAACACTCATAAAACATAATTTTGGCTCTGCTAAAGCTGACACTTCCTCCGCAGCATGTGCTCAGTCTGCTATGACAGCGAGGATGAGGGTGCAGATGATCACCTTGAAGTGATTGGAGTCTTTCCCTCCGTCCTCTCCCTCCGATTCAGACGCGGCCCTGAACTGAAGCGTGCCGGTGTTGATGTAGAAACCGCCGAGTTTAGTGGTCAGAGACGCAGGAACCAGCTCGTCGTACTGCAGAGACACAACAGACATGATATACGGTCAGACTACAAACATCATTTATGAAACATAGTCTATACATTTACCAGAAATACACTTTAATATGTAGTATTTTGATAAGGATGAAGGGTCAGAATGGACTTAGTAGTTCTTGGTCATTTAGGAGATGACGTGCATGTGGTCAAACACAAATCAGCAGTGTCTGAATTCACTCGTTTACCCGTTCATTATGTACTGAATAGTAATTGAGAGCATTTCAGGAGATAATCAGTGGTGAATTTCTCCTTGAGGATCGATGACGCTCTCTCTCATACTCACAGCCTCGGAGTTGTCGATAAACGGATCAGTTTCATCATAGCCGTAACCGATATCGATGAGATCCTGCATCCGGTCTCGTCGCTTCTTCTTAACAGTGTTTCCCTGAGATGATTATACACTGATCTCAACATACAGCCAATAAAACAACCCGCATTATTTAATGTGTCGTGATTAAGATTAAACGTTTGGATTCATATGACAGATGTCAGTAAAAGCATACATACATATTTGCTCTCAAATTTCCTGGCGAGAGCCTCGACTTCTTGCCGTTCTTTGTCTTCGTCTGCAAACGGGTCGCTGGGGTCCAGAGCGGGTTTGAGACCTTGAGGAGCTTTCCTCACCTTCAGGAGCAAATGAAACCGGTCAGACAGAGCCAATCGAACCATTTACATGCAAACAGATACAGAGTTATACATAAGAGGTTGTTCAATCCAACTAAAGTTTAGCTGATATATACATAACACTTATCAATGTGCAATATATACATTTCAATAATCAGATGCGATATACACGTGTACAGTATTTGTATAGATTTTTAAGTGTAGCACATATTGACATTAAACCAATAAATCAATTATATTTCACTAATTAACTTTTTTTGCACTAACAATTAGGAGAGCTTGTAAACAAAAAAAGGATCAAGTAATTGGGGTTTGAACCTACAACCTTTATCATTACCAGCTTAGATATTGAACTACTAAACCACCATCATTAATCTCAATCCGGCTACTGATATAGTTACTTTTACAATGAATTAACAACACTTTATTTTTTAGATTTGACAGGTTCAGTGATTATGGAGAAACTTGGCTTGAACCTAAAACCTTTCCAGTTCAGATATTTATTAACCAAACAATAGTCATGTGTGTCAGTCTTGGATATTGCTATGGTTAATATAAAGTATTGAATTAAAAAAAAAAAAAAAAAAAAAAAAAAAAAAAAGTTTAATCTAAAGTATATTTCGGTCTGTTTACTACAGGTTCGGTTCACCTGCACGAGTCTGGGCTCGAACCCACAACCGTTCCCCGCTGATCTCACCTGAAGGCTGGCGTGGATCAGCTCGCCGTAGTTGAACTCCGCTGATTTCTGTTCATTCGGTTCTGACAGGCTCAGGTTCAGGCGGACGGTGCGTTTGGGTTCTCCGGGATCCGTTGCCGGTTTCCCGGCACCGAACACCCCCCCGGTGGCGACAGCGGGACTCGGTTCATTCTCTTCGTCCTCCCGTCGGCGTTTCTTTGATTCGGTCGCCGCTGGTGTTGTGCTATACGAGGCGAGGGTGACGAACGGGACTTTTCTCGGGTCAGCCATTGGACTCTCCGGTTCTGCTCGAGCCCGAACACACACGCGCGTGCACGCGCGCGCCGCTGACTGTTAGCTTGAGCTAAAATTAGCACTCACACTATTAAACAACAGTTTAATTCTGACACGAAACGAAATGAAGTCCGTTTTAAATTGTATAATATTTCCTCACAGCATTCGAGTCGAATCCGTTTCATTTAGTCGATTGTAAAAGTAGTTTTTGTTTGTCTCTGTGAAATCTCGGCAGCATATGAAGCGGCCATTTTCAATAGCATAAATACAGGATGAGGCGGTGGGGTCACTGATCATGCGCGATGCGCGCGATGCTGGAACAGGACCAATCAGAAGTCCCTCAGCACTTTAGGACCCGCCCACTTCGCAGACTCCAGCGGGAGAGGGTGGAGCTGCTTCCGTGCGCGCTGACCGCGGGAGATTCAGAACCGCACACTAGTGTGATTCATCCCAGAGAATCGAATCTTTTGCGGGACAGGTTCACAAAAAGACTCGTTCAAAGTTCAGTCTATTTTTAATTTTTTTGTACATCATTACTTTACTACCTTTTAAACACACTTTATTTTACAGCGTATTTTACATCACTGCTTTTCTTGTGTGTTGGTGGTTTGAAAAAATAATGTATGTTAAAGTATTTTGATATTAAATATGTAAAAATCATGAACAAAGTGCTGGGTAGTTTTAACTCAACTATTGTTTAAAAATTACTATATGTCTGGCTTAAAATGAACCGCAAATAGGTTCGAAATTCAAAATCAGACACATAATTACGTTTAACAATAATAATAATCAAAAGGTGAACATTTATTAAGCAATTTAATAAATGTTTATTGTTTAATTATTATTCATTAAACTTATTAATAAATGTTAATTTATTAGATATATGAATAAATATTAATTTCAAACATACTTAGAGTATTTAATCATGCAATATAGTAATTTTTTTAACAATAGTTGCGTCAAATAAAACTACCCAGCAGATTGGGCAAACATTTAACCCAACCGCTGGGTTAAAACAACCCATTCACTGAGTTTGTCCATTTTCAACTTGGGTTGTTTTTAATTTAAGAGTGTGGTTTTACTACAAAAAAATAAAAAATAAATAGAGTCGTGTTAAAACTTATAATATTACTGACAAGTTTCACAAACACAAATGCAGGTGGGAAGGAAACCCAAATATCGTCCGTGAAATAAAGATTTTCAAGCCATTATTTTTTCTATCTTTTTAAATTCCTTATTTATTTGTGCATTCTTATGACTGATAACCTTATGTTCATTATATGCTGCTTCGCTCGTTCTGCAGCACTAGAGGGCGACATTGGGTGATGTTAGTTACCTGTTATCATTCGATGAAATTAAACAAGAAAAGAGAAAAGAAGGCTATTTAGCTACAAAACACTATTGAGTATTAAAATAGATAATAGGCTAAGTTAACTTGGTAAAGAGAAACATGAAATCAAGGGAAAAATATGATGCATAACCCATGTGCATGTCACTCATCTGAAGAAGTTGGTGTATTTCGCGCTGCACAACTAACGTAAACATCATTGTCAGGACGTAAGTAACTAATAGATTTATTGAGAACGTCCATTTAGAGTGCAAATGTGAATTAGAGTATATTAAAATGCTTATAAAGAGAAATAATTCTACCTCACAAATTAGCCTATATCACACTGACTTATCAAAGCTGTGAAAATGACACGAGTCACGAGAGATATTTCATTAAGTGACAGTGATAACTGATACAAATCTGTTTTCTCAAGTGCACATCAATCACATACATGAAATATTGGATTCAGACCAAAGAAATGCTTAAGAAATACATATAAATAGATATAATTTCTTTGTTGGTAAAGTCATTTAAATATTAAGCAATGTAGGTTTTTAATTTTATTGTGTCAGTGTTACCCAAACAGTACAATGTATGCAGAACGTCTAATTAAATGATTAAAACACATTTTCATTATATTAGGATAAACACTTAAATAATGTAGTTGTCATATTTCTGAATGCTATCTGACCCACATAAATATGACTCAATATCTTTATAACTGGGTAAAATAAGGACTGTGTGTAACTGTCTGAGGTCTTATACTGTAATATCTGGTGCTGCAATTCTGCAGTCTCACCGCCAGAGGACAGTGAGCAGATTTACATGAAAAAATACAATAAAAAAAGTTTTTTTTTTTTTTTTTTTTTTTTTTAACTCACATTGAAAACAGGTAGATGTGGGATTTAATCAAAATGGAAAACAGATTTATGTACAACAATTGTGCTGTGAACAAATTAATGTGGTGTTTTCAGAATGAGGTGACAATGACACATGTAAAGTTTGGTGTCAATATATGCCAAAGCATTGCAGAGATACAGCCTCAAGGGGCGTTTTGGCATCATGCCTCAAATTTATTGCTGTGGTATGAAAACGATTTCTTCTATTGACTTTTTGTTGGTACAGTATGAAGATGATGCGATTCGGCATGACCCAAGGAATTTATTAAGATCAGTTTCATTAAAATATACATTTTATTTTAAGGTGTCTTTGTTACACTGTAAGTATACATTTAAGTACTGAGTAATATAAAGTAACTAAATGTACTTACTATAGGGTTAGGATTATGGTTTGGGGTTATTAGGCATAATATATAGTTATTACTATAGCAACTGCATGTAACATATGTAACAATGACACTGTAAAATAAAGTGTTACCAAATATGCTAATTTAATCAAAAGTTATTAGCATCTTTGTAAATTTCATTATAACATTTGACCACAAGGTGGCGCTGCCCTGAAACTTTTTTAGTATTGTCAGGGCAGAGTGCCAAAGACACAAATTTCGTGACGATGCGCTAATGCGTTCATAAAATACAGCATTTTATGACAAAATACAAAATGGCCGACGCCCAAAATGGCCGATATGGAAAAGTTGGATATCATTCGACTCAACATGATGCCCCGAATCTAACATTGATTTTTGGACAAACTGTGTCGAAATTATAAGCAAAAATAGCCAGTTTTTGTATCTCCGGATCGAATCATCTTGAGCCAAGAAATCAGAGGAGAATTTAGTTTCTAGCCCTTATGGTTCAAAAGTTATTAGCATAAGCGTGAGTGCAAATTTGGACAGGCGGTGGCGCTAGAGGGATTGAGTTAGAGATTCCAAATTTGCTATGGTCACACTGTCCTACTTCTGTGTGCCAAATTTCACAACTTTTTACCATACGGTTCTATGGGCTGCCATAGACTTCCAGAGTGGAAGAAGAAGAAGAAGAAGAACGCCAACTATTACAATAGGTGCTTACGCACCTTCGGATGAGGAGGGAAAGACTGTGATAAATGCACGGGGTTGATAATGTCACGTCCTCATGTGTTCCCAATAAATGAAGAAAATGAAACTGAGGATGATTTGATGATGATCAAAGACTAAAGACAATCTGATTTACAGCAACATGATGATTTATGAAAATAGGCACAAAGGAGGTCTGTAATTGTTAAGGCTCTTAAAGTATTATCAGGTGAACTCATGATCTTCAAAATAATAGTTATTCTGGTATAGGAACAAATCAAATTTAATTTTCTTAAAAAGGTGATACAAGTAGAAGTGTAAAGTAATGTGACTGGTTCTATATTAGAAATTGTTAATCAGTGAACAGAATGTGACTGAAATTTCTTAACAAAGATTTTACTCCATCTGTATTGATGTTAAAGGTCTTCATGATCAGCTACTGTACATTATCTCATTTTCACAGGAACTGTAACTTGAACTTTTACCAGCATCTGCTGTCAGACAAGAAAGACAACAACAGGTTTTTATCATTTTAACTGTGACTGACGCGTTGCACGAACCTGCATTCTTGTTGGCAATAAGAAAATATAAGCACGATGAAGCCTCGACATACAGGTATCTTGTTCATTATAAATATCCTCTTTATGTTTGTTATGTAAAATGTACCGTAAACGTAAGATGATGAGTTTAGTTAATGAATTTAATTAATATATGAACTGCAGTAACATTGAGTTAGACTTTCTTTAATCCAGTGATTTCAATAAGAAGCTAAAGGCTAAACCTCTGACCCACAGCAGGTTTGCAGGTGAAGCTCTACTCTTCACTAGTTTAAATACTCAATTAGATCCAGGTGAAAGAAAACTGTTTAACAAAAACATGCATAAAAATATAGAACAGAGATGGTATTTTTCTTAGACTGGAATATTTAACTGGACGATAAATGGACAGACGTCAGGAGTCAGAGATTGACAAATGAAAACATCACGTCTGAAAGAAATAGACGGAGAAGAGAACAAGAATATCATCATGTACAGCAGAGACGACAGAGGTGAGAAACACTGACAAAAAAACTGTTTTAAATGTTGTTGACCAAATGAGAGAAGCTACAAAGTTTAGATAACATCTTTAATCCAGTTTCTTCACTGCATATTCACTTTGCAAAGTTCTTTTTATTTCCTTAAGGCAAAACACTGACAAATTGTATTTTCTAATGTGATTTCCCAGTATCTCACACTTTCACATTTCTGTTTTTAAGAATCACTCAAAGATGTTGTTTTCTGTTAGTATGTGCTGCTGTGACTGAAGTCCAAATTAATGTAAGACTTTTGTTTCATACAGTGACTGTGGCCAACAAATCTGCTCTCAGGAGAAAAGGGAGTAATACAGGAGAACATCCTAACAGTAAGTCTTTATACAGATCAGTCCCATCTGGATTTTGCGGGATCTTTTTCTGATTTTCATGTCTTTTCTGTGAAAACTTGCTTATGTAATTAGTGTTAGTGACAAGAGCTGAGAGTGCAATTGCCTGTAAACATTTTAGTGCATAATTACTAAAATTGTGGTTCTCGTCCCCCGTGTGCAAGACAATGGTGACACCAGCATAGAAATACTCATAATTCTGCTTCAGTAAAATGTTAGACACATTAGCTTGCACATTGTCACTGAATCAGTTTTATAATAAGTGACACTGGTTCTATACTATACATTTCAAATGTTATAAATTACTTAACATTTTTACCATTTTTACCTTTTACTGTCACTTTTGATTGATTAAATGCATCCTTGCTGAATAAAAGTATTAATTTCTTTAAAAAAAAAAATAAGAATAAAAATTCTTACTGACCCCAGACTTTTGAATGGTAGTGTATAATGTTACAAAAGCTTTGCATTTCAGATAAATGCTGTTCTTTTTACTGGCTTGTTTTGTGATGTTCAGTGTTGATCTGTTAATCTGAATATGCTGTTTGTCACCGTTGTTAAGATTCATACATTGACTCTTGATGTGTGTGTGTGTGTCTCTAAAAAGTGAAGCAGTTGCAAACTTTTTTGTGCTGAACCTCATGCTGTAACGATTATAATCAATAATTTAAAATCAACACATCACCCTTATAATCAGAGACTGGGCTCAGAATGATATAAGTTCTTCATGTCACTACATGGTGATTATGTTGAAAACAACCTCTCTGTGGTTTCTCTGCCATAGTAAATGTGTTTTATTAACACACAGTTAAAGAAGCCGGGGAAAAAAAATAATGTTTAAAAAATCAAGGGTCAAGAGCCCAACTAAAGCAAATGCTTATCACCATAATAGTGACTTAAAAATGGTGACACTTTCCTTTATTGATTCTGCTGGTTAACAGCAGGTGTTCATCACTAATGGTCAATCATCACTCAATCACTTAATTATCTCATTAACTTTAACTCTGCTTCAGTGTTAATTTTAACACTCTTGAGAGTGAAGTCAAATAAACTCTGAGGAGAGTTCATTTAACACTGGGGTTTTTGCTGTGTACATACTGTATGACACTTATGTTTCAGTTAGCGATGTGAGGATTGTTCTGCTGGGGAAGAACGTGTCAGAAAACAGCCGAGTGGGAAACTTCCTATTGGGACGTGAAGCGTTTGACAGTGAAGCTCGTCCAGATGTTGTAGAGAGAGTCGGAGGAAGATTAAAGGACAGACACGTGACCGTCATCAACAGTCCTCAGCTGCTCCAGACACATCTGTCACTCCATCACATCATACAGACAGTGAGAGAGTGTGTGTATCTGTCTGATCCAGGACCTCATGTGATTGTTTTGCTCCTCAAACATGAGGAGTGTTCAGCAGAAGATCAAGAGTGTGTGGAGAAGGTGCTGGACTCTTTCTCTGAGCGCGCTTATCAACACACCATGGTGCTCACCACACAAGAGCCCACTGAAACCAATGACATCCTACAGAAAATCATTCCGAAATGCTTCAGCAGACACTTCAGTCTTCAGAGAAGCAGCTCTCCTGATGATCTTCTGCAGGCGTTTGAGGACATTGTGAAAATTAATGATGGACGTCACCTGGTTTGTGCTGAATATGAAGCTTCACAGTATTTCACAATGAAGCAACAAGCCACAGAAAGACGTAAGTGTGATAATATTTTATAATTTGTAGTGTAAAATTAACTATAATACAAGCTTTTTTTCATTTGAATCTTCTACTCTCTGTTTCAGAGGATGTGAAGCTGAATCTGGTTGTGTGCGGGAGTGACAGGACATTAAAATCCTCCATATCAGAACTGATCCTGCAGCAGACAGACAGAAGATCAGACGTGGAGCTTCATGGACGTCAGATCAGCCTGGTGGAGCTTCCAGCTCTGTTCAACACTCGGCTCTCAGAGGAGGAAGTGATGCGTCAGACTCTCCGCTTTGTGTCTCTCTGTCATCCTGGAGTTCATGTTTTCCTATTCATTATTCCTGACGCTCCACTTACAGATGAAGACAAAGCAGAAATGGAGGAGATCCAGAGGATTTTCAGCTCAAGCATCAAGAAACACATCATGGTTCTTATAATGCAGAATTCAGAGCAAACGACAACAGAACTAAATGAAGAAACAAAGTCTGTCGTTGAGAGTTTTGGAGGGAAACATAATTTCTTTGGTCCCACCACACAAGTGTCCACATTGATAGAGAACATTGAGCAGATGGTCGAAGAAAACATGGGCGGGTTTTTCTCCACAGAGACATTTTTAGAGGCACAGATTAAAAAATGCTGAAATTTGAAGAAATGAAGAAGAAAATTCATTCACTAGAGACACATTTTCTGTCACAAGGTAATGACCTGATAATCAGTTTGGGTCTTCAAATTTGGAGCTAGATACATGACAAAATGTTTTGAATTTTTACATTTTAATTCTTGACATGACATTTAACAAAATGAGTTTTTTAACAAATTGAGTTTTTGACATTTAACAAATTGAGTTTTTTTTGTTTGAGTTTTTAAATCTAGCAGAAAGAAAATTTAGTTGGAATTTTAAGTATATAATCGTGAACAAGTTTGAGGAGCTCTATTATAAAATAGGTCAGATCACTGTCATCTGGTTATCCAGACATTCTCCCTAATGGACTCTTTAAATCCTTAGGTGAGCTATAGGGGTCAACTAATAAACTAGGTATTGCTTATTTCACAATAACATTAATTTATTCATTAATTATTCCAACCTATAGTACAATTTATCTACAGTACAATAGGGCTGCACGATTCATCGAAATTAAACCGAAATCGCAATTTGGCTTAGTGTGATTATGAAATGCAAAGGCTGAGATTTTTTCAGTTATTAATTAAATAAATATATGCACAGTGTGTTAGTGATGAGCGGCCCTGTGATCAGTCCATCTCTGAAAGCACTGCGAGTTTGAGTCACTTATAATGTGCATTTGAAAAAGCAACGCATGTCAAACATCTTCCCAAACTTGTAATGCGAAGCACTTATAAACCTGTTGTCCAACAAAAGACATTTAATAACATGTTTTTACTCCATACTCACTTCATAAAATCAGTTGAGTGTCTGAAATAGCTTCATTTTGTGAGCTGATGTGGCTTCAGTATGAGGCAGACAATATGTCATTTTGTAGTATTCTATACTTTAATTAACACTGTCATTTAACATTGCATTATAATTATACTTTATTATTATGAAAATACCAAAGAA
Source organism: Ctenopharyngodon idella (assembly GCF_019924925.1). Lineage (NCBI taxonomy): Eukaryota > Metazoa > Chordata > Actinopteri > Cypriniformes > Xenocyprididae > Ctenopharyngodon > Ctenopharyngodon idella. The sequence continues at coordinate 6,948,406 of NC_067222.1, read as the reverse complement.
AGCTTGAAGAACTCAGAAAAAAACATATATTTTTTCCCCCAAATTGTGCAGCCCTACAGTACAATATACTAAAAAACAAAACAAACAAACAACAACAACAAAAAACTACATCTGATACACTGATATGACATACTAAACAAGTAGACAGCAGACCTCTGACAAACAGGGTTATGCAAAATTTAACAAAACCCTACAAATTACATAATCAAACTTTTGAAATACTTTTTTAGGCTTTAAGACTAAAATATTTCTTCTTTTACAGGTCCAAAAGAGAGCCAAGATGATCTGAGGATTGTGCTGCTGGGAAAAACTGGAGTTGGGAAGAGTGCAACAGGAAACACGATCTTAGGAAGAGATGCATTTACAGCAGAAGAATCTTTTCAATCAGTGACTAGTGAGACTCAGAGAGAAACAGCTGAAATCAACGGCCGACATGTTACTGTGATCGACACTCCGGGACTATTTGATACTGAACTTACCAATGAGGAGATCCAGAGAGAAATCACCAATTGTATCTCCTTGGTACTGCCTGGACCACATGTGTTCCTCTTACTGATACCACTGGGACGATTCACCCCAGAAGAAGCAAAATCAGTGAAGATCATCCAAGAGACGTTTGGTGAAAACTCTTTAATGTACACAATGGTGCTCTTCACCAGAGGAGATGGTCTGAAGAACAAAACCATTGAACAGTGTTTGGGAAAACCTGGATCTCCTTTGATGAACCTGATTGAAGCATGTGGAAACAGATACCATGTGTTCAATAATAATCATACTGGAGACCGAACACAGGTGTCTGATCTACTGGAGAAGATAGACAACATGGTGGCAGCAAACGGTGGGAGTTTCTACTCATGCAAGATGTTCAGACAGATTGAAAGAGAAAAACAAGAACAACAAATGAAGTTCCTGATGGAGAGAGTGGAGCAACTGAACACAGAAAGAGAAGAACTCTTGGCCAAACATGAAGAAGAGAAAGAAAGAATGAAGGTTATGATGGAGGAAGAAAGACAGAATCATGACAGAGAGATAAAAAGAAGAGAAGAAGAATTTAAAGAGAGAGAAAAACAATATAAAATAGAGATGAGAAGAGAACGTGAGGAATGGGAGAAACAGAAACAAAGAGAGGAAAAGACAAGAAGAGATGAAGAAGATGAGAAAAGAAAAGAGAAGGAACAAAGAGTTTGGGATGAATTCAATCAGAGACTTAAACAAGGGAAAGAGAAAATTAAAAGAAAGAAACAAGATCTTCAATCTAAACATGAAGCAGAAGAAAACATGAAGCTCCTAATGGAGATAGTGGAGCAAATGAGCAGAGAAAAAGAAGAACTGATGATCAAACTAGAAGAAGAGAAAGAGACAATGAAGATGATGTTGGAGGAAGAAAGACAGATTCAAGACAAAGAGAGAAAGAGAAGAGAAGAGCACCTCAAAAAAGAAATAACCGAACAAGAGGCACATCAGAGACAGATACGAGATGAGCTGAGAAGAGAACGAGAGACATTTGAACATGAAATTGAGCAAATGAGGCAAGAAAAAGAGAGAATAAAAACAGAAAGAGAAAGACTTCAAATCAAATATGACACTGAAATAGATAGACTGATGAACAGAATAGAGAATGAAAGACAGAGTCATGACAGAGAGAGAAAGAGAAGAGAAGAAGAGTTTATTAAGAGGGAAGAACAATACCAAACACAAATAAAAGATAAAGAGGAGAAAGAGAGAGAGATTCGTGAAAAGATGAAGAGAGAACGAGAGGAATGGGAAAGAGAGAAACAACAAGAAGAAAAGAAGAGAAGAGAAGAAGAGGATGAGAAAAGAAGACAGAATGAACAGAGAATTTGGGATGAATTTAATCTGAGACTGAAACAAGAAAGAGAGAGGATGGAAATAGAGAGAGAAGATATTCAATCTAAACATAAAGCAGAAGAAAACAACATGAAGACCTTAATGGAGACAGTGGAGCAAATGAACAGAGAAAGAGAAGAACTGATGAAAAAATTAGAAGAAGAGAAAAAGACAATGAAGTTGATGATGGAGGAAGAAAAACGGAATCAAGACAAAGAGAGAAAGAGAAGAGAAGAAGAGGACAAGAAGAGGTGGGAAAGAGAAAAACAGATTTCAGATGAACAATATCAGAGACTCAAGAGTGAAATGGAGGAAATAATCAGAGAGAAAGAGAGAATAGAAAGAGAGCGACAAGAACAACTAGAGGATTTTGAAAAGAGACTGAAAGAAGAAAGAAACATGAGAGAAGACCAACAAAAGACGTTTGAAGAAACACTGAAACTCCTTGAGGAACAGCGTGAAGATGAACTAAACAGAAGACTTGAAGAATTGGAGAGGAAACAGGAATATGAACAAGAGAAAGATGAGATGAAGATCTGCTCTGAAACTGATGATTCACTACAGGTGAGTGTTCAGAGAAACCTGGAGAGAACAGATTCATGTTTATTGATGCCATTTTAACACTTTAAACACCTTTATAGGAATAATAACTTAAATAATAGTTCCAGAATAATAGTGCTGTGTGGTGTTTTTTAAAGCAAATTTGTTGAAAGAATGAAGGTCATTAGAAACGTACATGACCACATTGAGCCTCCGTTCATTGTTTTGGGAAGGCAATTGATTCAAACTTGTTTCCTGTTTCAGAAATAGTCACTGAAAAATTCCTACCACTAATGCACAGATTGACAGTATTTCTGGAACAAACAGACAAGCTGATTAATACAAACAGTGAACGGTTAAAATGTAAGAAAGCCCAGATGAAATGTCAGTTTAGTTTAAAAGAGTAATGTATTATTGCCTTTTCTATTAAACAGAGAGAAAACAAAGACATTGGACCAGCAGTAGTCAGTCAAGATCAACACATAAAGATTGAAAGAGAACAAATAGAATATCTATTCCACAGACTTCATCTCGACAAGAGCAAAAACACAATTAAAAGAGCAGAAGGTCTTCAGTTAACTGCACGTTCGTTACAGACCCACGAGTCTTGTGCTGAGGAGGAGCTGGTTCAGACTTTCCTACAAAAACTACTGATGATGAACTACAGAGCAAGATACATTAATGTTAGTAAGGCCAATGAACAGGATCACACACAACAAACAGAGGATGAATCATTTGAAAGAATATCTTTCTCTAATGAAAGAGCAAGTCAGTCTGAGCAAATCCACCCAATGGATGTTCAGATGGCCGTGTTTCATTGTGCTGATGGTTTCCTGAAGCAGCTGATGGTCACTAAACTGTCCCAGTGTCAGTACGCTCTGCCTCTGCTTGTTCCTGATCCATTCACACAACAGATTGAGTTTCCTCTCTGGACATTCAGACAAATCAACAAGAGCTGGAAGATCAGAAACACCAACAATGAAATCATCAGTCAAACATATCCGGTCTACAAGGCACAAACTCCAATGGTGTCTTTCTTCAGGTTGGGCTCTGTGTCTTCATCCAAGTCTCAGCTGATGAACCCTCTGATCAATGAGAAACACAACACGTTCTTCTACAGGAACTGCCCAGGCAGCAGCAGAACCAGAGTCCTGATGGATGGAGTGGTGGAGATTGCCTGGTTCTGCCCCTCTGGATCATATGATGATAAATTCAATGACTGTGTTGCGTTCTGTAATCTACACGGTGATGCAGGAGACCATGAGAAACAGCTGGAGATCCTCACTGAAATGGCTTCAGTCAATGTTGTTCTTCTGCCACAGCTTGACAGGAACAATGAAAGTTCAATGATAATTCAAAACCTGTGCACAAACAGAAAGCCACTCATTTGTCTTCTTACTGAAGATGAAACTACTGTAACTGAGATTGACAAAGGGAAATTCAAAATCGGTCTGAAGGACAGAAATCAGTCAGATGTATCTGAAGAGCTTAGAAGAGCTATAAATGATTGTCTCTCAGAATCATCTTCCACTTTCAGACTTGAAGATGTGTCCAAACACTTAGACATCAATGTAGATGAGGAAGAGGATGAAGACTGCAGGAGAGGAAGAGAAGCAGCACAGCAGATGATGAGTTTACTGGAGAAGAAAGATCTGACAGAAATCAAAGAATCATTTCTGCCTCATCAGGGGAAACTGTGGCATCAGTGGAGTCAGAAGAACAAAGAACTACATCGACCTCGAGCACATGAGACCGAAATGGACATCAGCCAAAAACAAGCCAACCTGAAGAGATTACGTGAGCAGCAGCATGCATTTTACATAAGTACTTTTACACAGTTCTTTATTAAAGAAATGCACTTGCATGCTGAGAATAAGATCTATTTCCTTAAATGGCTTGAAATCATCCTGAATGAATATATCTCACCAGATATTTCTGCTCTTTATCACAAGTATGATGAAAACTGGTCAACAGTTGTACAATTGAAAGAGAACACTGATAAATCTGAACAGCTCACAGCTGCACAATCAGAACTTGAGAGATCTGAGGATCTTCAAGCTGCACCCTTTGGTTTGGAGCACATCATGAGGGAAATCAGTCAGATCTATGAATCATGTTCATCTGTGAAGAAGAACAAGAAAGATCTGCAGTTTCACTTCTCTTCTCTCCCGAGTCTTGCAGCAGAGATGATGATCTCTGGATTTCCACTGGAGCTGATGGATGGAGATGCTGCTCATGTTCCTCTGATCTGGATCTCTGCTGTTCTAGATGAACTCATCCAGAAACTGGGAGACCAGAGAGTCTTTGTGCTGTCAGTTTTAGGGATTCAGAGCTCTGGAAAATCCACCATGCTGAATGCCATGTTTGGACTCCAGTTTGCCGTCAGTGCTGGCAGGTGCACCAGAGGAGCTTTCATGCAGCTGGTCAAAGTGTCAGATGAGATGAGAGCACAGATGAACTTTGACTATATTCTGGTTGTTGATACTGAAGGTCATCGTGCTCTAGAACTGTCTGGAAGATCAACAAAACATCATGACAATGAACTGGCCACATTTGTTATTGGTCTTGGAAATCTGACTTTGATCAACATCTTTGGAGAAAACCCATCTGAGATGCAGGACATTCTTCAGATTGTTGTTCAGGCCTTCATGAAGATGAAGAAGGTCAGACTGAATCCCAGCTGTGTGTTTGTGCATCAGAATGTCTCAGACATCACAGCTGGAGAGAAAAACATGGAGGGAAGGAGGCGACTGCAGGAAACACTGAATGAGATGACAAAACTCGCTGCTAAAGAGGAAGTCTATGATGCAGAATGTTTCAGTGATATCATTAGATTTGATGTTCAGAATGACGTGAAGTATTTTGCTCATCTCTGGGAGGGCAGCCCACCCATGGCACCACCAAACCCAAACTACTGTGAGAATATTCAAGAACTAAAGGAATATATTGAGATTTATGCATCAAAATCACATGGAATGATGTTTACACACTTAAAAGATCGCATTAAAGATCTTTGGGAGGCTTTACTGAAGGAACAATTCATCATCAGCTTCAGAAAATCTCTGGAGATTTCAGCGTACAGGAAACTGGAGACCGAATACAGCAAGTGGTCCTGGAGTCTTCGCAGTGCCATGATGGAAACTGAGAACAAACTACACAACCAAATAGAAAATGAAGCTATTCATGAGGTTGATGAAACTGATCTTCAAAGAGAACTGAAGAAGACAAGTGAAGAAGTGAAAAAATTAATGTCAGAATTCTTTGACAAAGATATTGATGCAGAAATACTCATTCAGTGGAAAACATCATTTGAAATCAAAATCAAAGAGCTTCAGGAAAACATTGTGAGAGAAACAAAAAGGAAATTAAATGAGATTCTTCAGCAGCGAGACCTGAAGAAAAAGATTGATGCCCAGAGAATAAATCATGAAATCACTCTCTATGAAAATAGCAAAGAACTTGCCTTAAAACTCAAAGATAAAGCAAATGATGATGAAACACTGAAGAAAGAGTTTGATTTGTTCTGGCAACAGAATGTGCAGAAGATTATCACAAACACTCCTCCAATCAAAGATATTGACATAATGAGAGATGTGAGAGAGATCCTCAGTGATGTCTATGGAAGCATTTCTGTAGGCCAATATATGGAGAAAAGTGAGTGCAGGGATATTTTTTCTGTACCAAGTTATTCAGATTATGTACAGCTAAAGAAATCCAGTGGATTTAAAGGATCAATCACAAACACCTACAGATCAACTAAGAAGTTTGGTTACAATCTATCAAGAGAGGATGAAACCCAAATAAGAACATTAGTCAAAGACGTTGCTCAGCATACAGACTCGATGATCATGTCATTTAACATTTCAAAGATGGGCTACAACATCAGATTTATTCAACAAATCACAGATTACATCAAGAAGAGAATAACAGAACTTCAAGAAGGATCAGTGAGATATGATTTCAAGAATGAATTCATCAGGGATTTGGTTCTTTCCACCTGTAAGAGAGCAAAGAAGATGATCACTGACCAACACAAAATGTTCAGAAATGCCAATAGTCCTGTAATATATGTTGAGAAGAAGAAAGAAGAGTACTATAGTATTTTCCAGAAATACTGTCATGGAGCAACATCACCTACCATTTTTGGTGAGATCATCTGTCAGAAACTCAAAGAGCCCATTGAGCAGAGTGTCTACAAGAAGACTGCCAGAGATCTGACAGATGAAATGAGAACAAACTGTGAATCACTGAATGGAAATAGATCAAAACTGGAGAAACACATCTTGGAGACACTGGCAGAAGAGAAAGATTTTGAAAAATACATGAACTACATTCATAATCCCAGAGATCACTTTAAGGGTTTCATTAGAAATGAAGTCAGTCGGTACATCACTGATAAGTTCAGTGTCCGTGTTTTACCCAAGATGAAGAAGAACATTGAACTCCTGCAGCAGAAGATCATGAAAGCAGCACATGAATCTACTGAACATGTTCAGGTGAACAGAGGAGATGTTGGTTTGTGGTTGAAGAGTTTCACACAGCAGCTCTCAGATGTGCTGATCTTCTCTGAAAAAGACCTCAGTGGAGTGAAACTTGATGATGTTGATGATTTCAACCTCCTAGAAGATGTGATAAGAGACAAACTTTCTGTTATAACGTCTGACATGATAATCAGTAGATTTAACACAAAGACCTTTCCAGTAAATCTGGACTATAAGTTCAGGCCAGATGAGCTTCTGATTGATCACTTGTGTCAGTGCTGTTGGGTTCAGTGTCCGTTCTGTAAAGCCACCTGCACCAACACCATAGAAAACCATGATGGAGATCACAGCGTTCCTTTCCATCGTGTTATTGGACTAAATGGGATGCATTACAAGAATACAACAAACCTGTCTACTAGCATCTGCACATCAGCTGTGGCAAGCAGTCGATCTTTTTATCCCAATGCCTCAGATGATAATGTCCCCTGGAGAGAATACAGAAGAGCAGGAGGAGTTTATGCAGACTGGAGCATCACCTCTGACCTCTCTGAACTGCCCTACTGGAAGTGGTTTGTGTGCAGATTCCAGAAACATCTGGAAAAATACTACACTAAAACATTTGAAGGAAAGGGTAAGATACCGGATGAATGGAGAAACTACTCAAAACAAGAAGTCATTGAGAGTTTGGATCAATATATCTAATGGAATTGATAAAAAAATGAGACTCCTACATCTATTCTGTGATTCTTGTCAGATCATAATAAGAAAACAATTTCTACTACACATCTCAATACACTGGATTCAAGAGATGGGGAAAAAAAACAAGAATTAAATCCTCATACATGCATCTGTTAAATAATTTAAACTTCAAAAAGAGCATGCCTTTTTGTGACAAAACTATAAAGCTCGACATATCCAGAAAAGGATGTTAATGATAAAATGTTGACGCAAACAGGGCTTGACATTAACACCCGCCAACCCGCCAAATGCGGGTAGATTTCAGCTGTGGCGGGTAAGTCAGCCACTCCCACTAGCCACTTTGGCGGGTTGAATACAATTTCAGCCTACAGCCTAATCAAAGGTAGCTAATCTCGTCGTAGCACAAAATTACAATCCGATCACAATTCCTTATCGATTAACTTGCAGTTAGTGAAGGCGGGATCGCGTTGAATGACACACAACAATCAGATCTCCTTGCGTCAAATATACACACACACAGATGTCAAAATGTCCATCGTGTGGAGTATCTCGCGTGAATACAGTCGGTTATGGCTTAAGTGGACGTAAACAGGTTGGTAAAAACTGGATATGTGTCAGTATATTACATGCATTCAGCAGCCCAATTAAATACCTGTCTGTCATTAATGTTAATCAAACAACAAAAGATGTTAAATAAATGTTAAATAAACTTACTCTATCTGAAAAAAAGAGTTTAGGCTATTTAATTTACTATTGTATTTGTAATTTGCTAATTTGCTTCTTTGTTCTTTTTATATAGCCTAACAAAAATAATGGTCATATTACCCACCCCTTGCCCACCCATACATACCAGCTGATAAACCAAGTAGCCCTTGTCTTGATTTTGGTGGTCAGTCAGCATTTGAAAGTTTGAAAGGGTTTTAAATCTAGTTAATCAAGTAAAATAACTCAAAATCAAGTAATTTTAGCATGTCAAAGTCAACTTTAATCATATATAATGTAATTTCCCAACAGCAAAATTGTGGCCAGTGAAAATGCTGAGTGGCTAGTAACTTTGGAAAACCACTAGCCACAGTGGCTGGTGAGCAACATATACAGGAAAGAAGGAACAAATGGACAGGAGGGAAGGAAGTTTCCTGCACCTCCACTCTCTAGAGTGTAGAGACAGATGCCGTGTGTGTTTGTATTGTCCTGTTTCTCAGGAGATCAAAGTATCTGAGGTTCTTTCAGCCTTACATTCTGTATGTAAATAAAACATACACCTGTATATGTTACATTTCTGTAACATATACAGGTGCTGGTCATATAATTAGAATATCATCAAAAAGTTGATTTATTTCACTAATTCCATTCAAAAAGTGAAACTTGTATATTGTATTCATTCATTACACGCAGACTGATATATTTCAAATGTTTATTTCTTTTAATTTTGATGATTATAACTGACAACTAAGGAAAATCCCAAATTCAGTATCTCAGAAAATTAGAATATTACTTAAGACCAATACAAAGAAAGGATTTTTAGAAATCTTGGCCAACTGAAAAGTATGAACATGAAAAGTATGAGCATGTACAGCACTCAATACTTAGTTGGGACTCTTTTGCCTGAATTACTGCAGCAATGCGGCGTGGCATGGAGTCGATCAGTCTGTGGCACTGCTCAGGTGTTATAAGAGCCCAGGTTGCTCTGATAGTGGCCTTCAGCTCTTCTGCATTGTTGGGTCTGGCATATCGCATCTTCCTCTTCACAATACCCCATAGATTTTCTATGGGGTTAAGGTCAGGCGAGTTTGCTGGCCAATTAAGAACAGGGATACCATGGTCCTTAAACCAGGTACTGGTAGCTTTGGCACTGTGTGCAGGTGCCAAGTCCTGTTGGAAAATGAAATCTGCATCTCCATAAAGTTGGTGAGCAGCAGGAAGCATGAAGTGCTCTAAAACTTCCTGGTATACGGCTGCGTTGACCTTGGACCTCAGAAAACACAGTGGACCAACGCCAGCAGATGACATGGCACCCCAAACCATCACTGACTGTGGAAACTTTACACTGGACCTCAAGCAACGTGGATTGTGTGCCTCTCCTCTCTTCCTCCAGACTCTGGGACCCTGATTTCCAAAGGAAATGCAAAATTTACTTTCATCAGAGAACATAACTTTGGACCACTCAGCAGCAGTCCAGTCCTTTTTGTCTTTAGCCCAGGTGAGACGCTTCTGACGCTGTCTGTTGTTCAAGAGTGGCTTGACACAAGGAATGCGACAGCTGAAACCCATGTCTTGCATACGTCTGTGCGTAGTGGTTCTTGAAGCACTGACTCTTTGTGAATCTCCCCCACATTTTTGAATGGGTTTTGTTTCACAATCCTCTCCAGGGTGCGGTTATCCCTATTGCTTGTACACTTTTTTCTACCACATCTTTTCCTTCCCTTCGCCTCTCTATTAATGTGCTTGGACACAGAGCTCTGTGAACAGCCAGCCTCTTTTGCAATGACCTTTTGTGTCTTGCTCTCCTTGTGCAAGGTGTCAATGGTCGTCTTTTGGACAGCTGTCAAGTCAGCAGTCTTCCCCATGATTGTGTAGCCTACAGAACTAGACTGAGAGACCGTTTAAAGGCCTTTGCAGGTGTCTTGAGTTAATTAGCTGATTAGAGTGTGGCACCAGGTGTCTTCAATATTGAACCTTTTCACAATATTCTAATTTTCTGAGATAATGAATTTGGGATTTTCCTTAGTTGTCAGTTATAATCATCAAAATTAAAAGAAATAATCATTTGAAATATATCAGGCTGTGTGTAATGAATGAATATAATATACAAGTTTCACTTTTTGAATGGAATTAGTGAAATAAATCAACTTTTTGATGATATTCTAATTATATGACCAGCACCTGTATAAGAGTGAATATAAAATGTGTGCCAGCATAGCAGTTTAATAACTTAGCGTTGTTCACTCAGGACACATAATGAACTTGTCAATAACACTTTTCTGTGAAGTGTCATCTTATAGTTATTTTTATAGACATTAGGTACATTATATACATTTTATATACATTACATATAAAATACATTTTATATTACTTTAATTACTTTATTACTTATATTTATGCATATTATTATGCTAAACAGTTTTATTTACATACAGAATGTAAGGCTGAAAGAACCTCAGATACTTTGATCTCCTGAGAAACGGACAATACAAACACACACGGCATCTGTCTCTACACTCTAGAGAGTGGAGGTGCAGGAAACTTCCTTCCCTCCTGTCCATTTGTTCCTTCTTTCCACTTTCAAATGTCTCAGTACGACTGGTACAATGGTCTCAATAATACAGAAGTAAACTAGGTAAGGTAATAATGATTTGAAGAGTGTAGGAATACTTTGCTTATTGCTGGAGGTGTGCCTTTTTCCCAGGGTCTCCGTCCAAATTACCTCTTGTTCCTCAACATGATGTGAACTCCCTCAGTCTTTGACTCTAGTCAATGCATATTCTCATTGTTAGCTCGTGTCTCCATTTGGAGGATGTTTATCTTGGTTTGGTATTTAAAGAATTGCAGCAAAATGCTCAGGGCGATTTGTTGTGGCCTGTATGTATTTCCTGATGTCTTGTGGTGGACGAAGTACACAAACCAAGTACTTGAGTTAAAGCACAGATACACTAGGTAAAATATTACTCCAGTAAAATTAAAAGTACTCCCTTTTAACTTTCACTTGAGTAAAAGTACAAAAGTATTTGCCTTCAAATGTACTTAAGTATCCAAAGTACTATAATTTATTATGGCTATAATGTCCTCATCATTTTTGTCTCTTGCTTAATCATCATTAGTCTCTTGCTTAATCATCTCAGTTTATGTGTATGTTTATGTTTATGTTGAAAGACTCTGTTACTCTTAGCACACTGATCTATTAATAGAATCATATTAATTATTCAGACACTGATATCTGTTAAAAAAAAACAATTTCCTTCAGAACCAAATGAAATAAGAGGATTCAAAAGCAGACAGATTCAATTTAAGGTTTATTGTAACAGTTTTTAGTTTTATAAAAACTTGGATTAATCAGTTTTGTAATGCTTTCATGTATGATTGTCAGTGTTTGTGCATTCTTATACTGCTTCACATGAAACCTGGTGATACTTGGTAAATGTATATATTGTGTGTGTATGTGTGGAAATATCAAAACAAATTACACAACATGTCAAATGACATTTCTGGTGAGCGTGTTAGTACAGTATGGCACTGATGATCTAACTAAAGTGACAATATTTTTTATTCAGCTTGAGAAGGAGCTGATTCTCAAAGTTTTTTGAGTCCATTCTTGCCCTCCTAGGACTGAAAATAAGCTCTGCTGTGCTGAAAAGACATTCACAAGCTGCAGAAGTGGGTAAAGCAGTGTTGACTTTCAAAGACAACTTACAGACTGCTGGGAAGGACTTGAGAATTTCTTTGTCATCAGCTTTGCATGCCAGGTAGCCATCTAATTGCTTGATACCTTCCTGACCATGAGTAGGCTTCATGCTTGCAAAGAAGTCCTCTTCCTCAGAGGCACTGGAACCATCAGCTGGTGGTTGATTCGAAGTCTGTTCCTCCATATGGTTCTTGATGTAGTCCAGGCCTAAAATGGACACAGAGGCTAAGAATCAAACGTCATTTTATTCACACATTTCTCCAGATTAAAATATTAATAGAACAGTATTGCCCCATGTATTTCCAAGGTGCATTTAAAACTATCCTAAACAAATTGAGAAAGTCAAGATAAATTAAGTTGGATATCTTTTAACAATGATTTGGCTCAGTTTCTTTGAATCTTTAACTAACAACACTTTTCAGAAACAAAACTAAAATAATCTTACCCAGTTTGACATTGTGTTCATCCGACGTCCAGGATGTTTTAAATTTCGGGACAAGGATTGCAGACAAAATTCAACACTGCTTGATCCACAGTCTTCTGTGTGACTAGCTTAGTTTCTCGCAGCTTCAGCTGTCTAGAGTTTGAAGGAGCCTCCTCACTCACCATTTTTCTTTTCCTTGGCGCTGTTAGGGCAGTATATTGTTGGAAGTGGCTACCATGCTTTCTCTGCAAAAAGAAAACATTAAAAAAAATAACCACATATCCAGAGATCAGTCTTCATCCCCTTGACAAATAAAATAACCATTTAATATGCTTTTTGCGTGTCATAGATGTAAGTTACAATATAGCTAGTAATATTTTCAACACAGGCTTAGATCACTATGGAGCCCCAGACATGACATGAAAGAAAAAAAAAAATTAGTAGGCTAAATCGTGCACACGATTTACTAATTTGTTCCCTCGATTTTCAAAATCATGCACGTGATTTATAAATCGAAGGAGCGAAATAGTAAATTGTGCGCACGTTTTAGTAAATCGAGGGAATAAAATAGTAAATGGTGCTTAAGATTTTTTTTTTTTTTTTTTTTTTTCTTGCATGCCATGTGCGGGGCTCTGTAGATCACAGTCTTTTGAAGCTGACCTTTTGAAAATATCTCGGTTAATAAGGAGCACTCCACTCCACCTGCCAACTGTTTTAGCATCATAAGCTGCATGCAAAATTAGTCAAAATAGAATTTATATTCTACCAAAAAGTGTTAACATCAATCAATCGGATCACTCAGCTTCAAATACTACAAACTTTGGCAACTATCTTAACATACACAATGATGCGAGCTACTGTTAGATTACTCAATTAAAAATGACCACCAGAATGAAAATGGCTTAACTCAACGTGTTTCCTAAGATTGGAAGGAGAATTCCAGTAAGAAGAAATGTTTGAGTTTCGAGGCAGGCAAAGAAGGCAGTTGAAAATTAAGGACTCTTTCTTCTTTTCAATGACTTCAAAAAAAAATAAAAAAATCCCGCAAATAAGGCCACGGGTGTTGTGGCACTGGCACTTTAGAGTCAGGAGTTCCTGATTCTTCCATCATTTATTAAAAGTGAAGACACTCTCAAAATGTAATGCCGTTGCACTGACGCAGTGAAGTAAGCAGTAACCAAATCAAGTTCAAAACAGAGCGCGCGCTGTACCCTGATTGGTGGTTTGCCGCGTGCTTGACCTGTTCAGTTTTTTATCCACTCATAAATAAAAAGGAACGACTCATTTTGCAAAATGTAGTTGAGTAAAAAGTAAGATATTTGACTTTAAAATGTAGTAAACTTAAAGTAAAAAGTATCCCCAAATGGAAATACTTAAGTAAAGTACAGATACTTGAAAAAGCTAGTACTGTAACGAATTACATTTACTTCGTTACTGCACTGTAAAAAATGAATGTGATTTTAACAGTAAAATATTGTAAAAATGCTACGGAAAAAAATTGTAAATAGGTTAACAGTAAGTTCCCGTACTATATACAGGGAAAAACTGTAAAAGCTCTTACCAGACATTTTATGTAATTTTCACAGTAAAATGCTGTAAATTTTACAATTTTTAGAAGTGCAATCAACTTGGTGAAATTAAAAATACATCTTCGTGTCTGTGACAGACGGTGGTTACGGAGCATGACTGATGATCCAAAGTAGCCTAAGTTGACTATTAAAAAGAAAAACATCAATACACAAATAAAATATATGGTTTAAATTATTATTGCCTTTATTATTTTGGAATTAATGTAGAAATGCTTAAAACACTAACTTGATGAGATTGACTTGGTTTTGATAAATAGAACATTTATACATTGTTAATGTAAAATTACAAAATAGAATTGTATTTGGTTTCTTTTTTTTTCTTTTTTGATGTAATGTAAAGTAGCCTATAATGTTCATTTAACAAGGAAGATGTGTCAACATTAAGAGTAATGCACATGAATTTACATTGATTCATAAATAAATAAAAAATGTGCCTCCTCATTTCAGAACACCACTGGAGTTTACTACACTAACCATGCATGGTAGGCTATGTGTAGTAAAATGGTTATACAAAAACAAAACAAACAAAAAAAAAACCCAACATGATTACACTTTTACTATAATAGAACCATGGTTAATTTTCGTAATGGATGCCCCTGGTGATACTCCTCCAATTTTGTATTTTTTTTTTTTTTATTATTATAGTAAAAATTTAAATAGAGTCGTGTTAAAACTTACAATATTACTGACAAGTTTCACATACACAAATGCGGATGGAGAAAAAACCCAAATATCGTCCGTGAAATCAAGATTTTCAAACTGTAAAGCTGTTACATGGACATAATTTGAATATTGTACATGTACTCTCTGTTTTTATTTTTCTCTCTTTTTTAAATTCCTTCTTTATTTGTGCATTCTTATGACTGATAACCTTATGTTCATTATATGCTGCTTCGCTCGATCTGCAGCACTAGAGGGCGACATTTTGTGAGTTACCTGTTATCATTCGATGAACGTAAACAAGAAAAAAGAAAAGAAGGCTATTTAGCTAAACATTATTGAGTATTAAAATAGATAATAGGCTAAGTTAACCTGGTAAAGACAAACATGAAATCAATGGGAAAATATGATGCATAACCCATGCATGTGCATGTCACTCATCTGAATTAGTTTCGCGGGGCACAACTAAACATTGTCAGGACGTAAGTAACTAATGAATTTATTGAGAACGTCCATTTAGAGTGCAAATGTGAATTAGAGTATATTAAAATGCTTATGAAGAGAAATAATTCTACCTCATAAATTAGCCTATATCACACTGACTTATCAAAGCTGTGAAAATGACACGAGTCACGAGAGATATTTCATTAAGTGACAGTAATAACTGATACAAATCTGTTTTCTCAAGTGCACATCAATCACATACATGAAATATTGGATTCAGAACAAAGAA
The DNA here is from genome assembly GCF_019924925.1 of Ctenopharyngodon idella. Classification (NCBI taxonomy): domain Eukaryota; kingdom Metazoa; phylum Chordata; class Actinopteri; order Cypriniformes; family Xenocyprididae; genus Ctenopharyngodon; species Ctenopharyngodon idella. The sequence goes on along the minus strand of NC_067222.1, from coordinate 6,933,033 downwards.
ATGCTTAAGAAATACATCATATCATTTCTTTGTTAAGTCATTTAAATATTAAGCAATGTAGATTTTCAATATATAAGGATAAACACTTAAATAAGACTATGTGGTAGTCATATTTCTGAATGCTATCTGACCCACATAAATATTATGACTCAATATCTTTATAACTGGGTAAAATAAGGACTGTGTGTAACTGTCTGAGGTCTTATACTGTAATATCTGGTGCTGCAATTCTACAGTTTCACCGCCAGAGGACAGTGAGCAGATTTACATGAAGATACACTATTTTCAAGATTTCATCATCTGCAGTGTAAAACGTTTTTTAACTTACATTGAAAACAGGTAGATGTGGGATTTAAATAAAATGGAAAACAGATTTATGTACAACACTCTCAGTTGTGCTTTTTGCTAGTAATAACTACTTGAGAGATATAGCTGCAAGCTGCAATTAAGGGGCCAGGCCATACAATTTTGGCATCATGCCTCAAATTTGTTGCTTCGGTATACGAAAACGATTTTGTCTATTGACACGAAATCGATAACATTTTGTTAGCACAGTATGAAGATGAGATTCGATTTTGGTGAAAATCGGACAAATGGTTTAGTTCGAAAAAGAAAGAAAATCAAAATTGCGGACAGGAAGTTTGGCCAAATATGGTATATACAGTATGTGATGTGATCTACGAAAACCCATCACATGGTGAAATTTTACTTATTATAGGTTTTGACACCATATGAAAGCTGGTTTCAAGTTGTTTTTATTTCTTTCAGCTTATCTGTAACAAAAGTTATGGTTATCTGAAGTCGGCTGATCGCTGTGATTTTCAGGAAAATAATTTTGAGAAAAACAGTTTTAAAACTGTCACATTCCCACTGCTGGGATGCTTGGTGCTCTTTTTATTTATTGCATTTTTTTCATATCACATATTTTAGTAATCATTATAAATGAGATATCATTTGAAAGCTTACGAGTTCAAGATTCATCTCTTGAAAACCGTTTTGAAATTGGATGTTGTGTTACCATGGAAACGGTACTTAAATTTATTTTAGCAAACTAGTGGGTGGTGTCAGGTTTCATATTACAAAATGTATTTTAACTACTCAAAACCTTTTCTAATCTTGACAACACACATATCATCTGAAAGGTCTGAGCCTCACAGTTCCATATTTGCCAACTGATTTGGTGACAGAAGTGACATTTGGTCAAAAAAATTATAAATTTTTTACAGGAGAATGTATTTTAAAAATGGAATGTTGGTGACACCCGTTGGCTATTTTTGGTACAAGCGCCTAAACAAAATCTCATAGGAGCTTTAATGTTTGTGATATCAACTTCAAATTTGGAAGACAACTTGGTTAGACTTATGGCTTTTAAGTTAAGGGGTTGAGAGGCAATGAAAATAAAAGCCCAACAGTCAAGTATCACTAGTCAAGAAAATCAAAGCCAAAAATGTCCAAAATTTAGGTTGATATCTCAAAAATGAGCTTTTAGTAAGATTTTGTTTGGACGCAGTACCAAACTTTTTCACTAGATGACATCCAAGCTCCATTACTGACCATGTAAGGGCACCTCCATTTATTTGAGTGATCTGAACTGTATTTTCATACATTTTATGAAGTAGAAATCCTATTCAGAAGTAGTATGGGCAGTTTACATGGGCAGATTGAGATAGAGACTTCAAATTTGCTATGGTGACAGTTCACACTTGTCCTCTTTCTGTTTACCAAATTTCACAACTTTTTACCACACGGTTCTATGGGCTGCCATAGACTTCCAGAGCGGAAACAGAATAATAATAATAAGAAGAATGTCAACGATTTCAGTAGGTGCTTACACACCTTCAGTGCTTGGCCCCTAATTATGAGGAAGGAAAGACTGTGATAAATGTACTGGGTTGACAATGTGTCACCATGTCATGTCATCATGTGCTTCCAATAAATTAAGAAAATGAAGCTGATGATGATTTGATGATGATCAAAGACTAAAGACAAACTGATTTACAGCAAAGAAGTTCAGCAACATGATGATTTATGAAAAGAGACACAAAGGAGGTCTGTAATTGTTAAGGCTCTTAAAGTATTATCAGGTGAACTCATGATCTTCAAAATAATAGTTACTATCGTAAAAGTTATTCTGGTATGAAAAAAAAAAAAAAAAAAAAAAATATATATATATATATATATATATATATATATTAATGATACAAGTAGAAGTGTGAAGTAATGTGACTGGTTCCATATTAGAAATTAATCAATTAATCAGTGAACAGAATGTGACTGAAATGTATCTAAATAAAGATTTTACTCTGTAAAGTTCTAATGATCACCTACTGTTTTTCTCATTTTCACAGGAACTGTAACTTTTACCTGCACCTGCTGCCAGACAAGAAAGACAAAACAGGTTTTTTTTTTTTTTTAAACAAAGTGATTGACTCGTCCCTCAAACCTTTTCCTGCATTCTTGTTGGCAATAAGAAAATATAAGCATGATGAAGCCTCGACATACAGGTATCTTGTTCATTATAAATATCCTTTGTTATGTGAAATGTACCGTAAACGTGAGATGATTTTACATTAAATGATGAGTTTAGTTTATGAATTTAATTAATATGAGCTGCAGTAACATTGAATTACCCTTTCTGAGTGATTTCAATAAGAAGCTAAAGGCTAAACCTCTGACCCACAGCAGGTTTGCAGGTAAAGCTCTACTCTTCACTAGTTTAAATACTCAATTAGATCCAGGTAACAGAAAACTGTTTAAAAAACATGCACAAAAATTATAGATCAGGAATGATGTTTTTCTTAGACTGAAATATTTAACTGGACGATAAACGGTCAGGCGTCAGGAGTCAAAGATGATCAAATAAAAACAGATCAACACGTCTGAAAAAAAGAGACGGAGAAGAGAACAAGAATATCAACATGTACAGCAGAGACGGCAGAGGTGAGAAACACAGAATAAAAAGGTTTTAAAAGTTGTTTACCAAATGATCAGTTTTATAATAAGTGACACTGATTCTGTACTATACATTTAAAATGTTATAAATTACTTAATTACTTGATATCATTGTCTATCACTGTAATATTATTTTTGCTTTTTTGCAGTTTATAATAGTATTACCAGTGATTGCATTTAACTAGAAATATTTCAAAAGTCCAGTAACATTTAAATTTGAATCTACTGGTGAAAACAGGCATTATTGAGACTAACAATAGAACTTTGGCTAACATTCTGGCAAGGTTCTCTCAAAGATATGAACAAACGTTCTTCCAGGAACATTAATAAAATGTTTGTTCAAGAGATTAACACAAAAATGATTGTAGAAGTTTTTTTTTTTTGTTTTTTTTACATGTTCTTATAATGTTGTGAGAAAACATCCTTAGAACATTCTTGAACATTTTAGAGTTAGCCATGTAGCGTAAGTTACCATGACAGTGAAATCCACTAAAACAGTTATATTATCATGAGTAATTTTCCGGTTCCGATTCTGGTTCTGCCTAACGATTCTGGTTCCGATTGTTAATTTCAACATTTACTAATACATTATTAAAATCAAGAGTTGTATTTATTACCATTAGTTAATGTACTGTGAAGTAACATGAACAAACTACAAACAACTGTATTTTTATTAACTAACATTAACAAAGATGAACAAATACAGTAACAAATGTATTGCTCATGGTTAGCGCATAACAAATCAACCTTATTGTAAAGTGACCACACATTCAACACAAATAAGATGCTTGAACACACATGTAAGATTCAGACAGGTGAAACAGAATATTTTTGTAAGTTGGATTCATAAAGACTTCACTTGTTTCTGGAAGAATGATTCAGTGATGGATACATTTTTAACAGTAATTTGTTGCCAGCTAGTGGCGTAACAATGCAATCGATACAGTCGTTATTTGAGTCACCCATAACTTACCAAAGGTGATTCATTCTATTTTGATTTGTTAACGTAGACATCTGCGTTATATCTGAATAATAAACTTTTGTATACTGCTGTGATAATTGGAATATTTGTAACACAGAAATAATGATACTGTGTGTTTGAAAAGATTGTTTTTTAAGCTGTTTATATACAAACATGACAACTGCTTTCTCTAGATCAGTGGCAGCGCAAACTCAGATTTGAATATCGCGATTTTTATTTTTGTCAAAGGTTTAATATGCACTTTGTCATTTAGGAATTAGGTGATGAATCTGAGAACATGATCTCTTAAAGATTAATTGTGCACCTTTGCTTTGTGCACCCCTTTCTCTCTCTATTGATATCCGATGTATATAAGTAGCGTGAGGGCTTTTCATTGCATTCATTGGTATAATATTCATGATGTGAAACGTTTCTGTTAAAGGATACGCTCGTCACATTTTGCCCACCCATCACACCAGAACTGTTTTCGGAACCAAAATTTAGAAATCTTGCACAGTTCTGGTTCTTTTCAAAAAACACTACTGGTTCTGGATAAGAACTGGTTCTCGGTTCCCAACCCTAGTCTCAACGTTTGCATTACAATGGTTGTAGCATTTTTGGAAGGTCTTAGATCTCTTCAGTATTAAAAATCTTTTTACCTTTCTTACAGCTGAACTTTTTGTATTAATGAATATTTTAACGTCATATGTATTTAAATCAGTCATGATAATGTTTTCTGAAAACATTATTGCAATTGCTGAAAGTGAAATAAGTTAACAAAAGCCAAGGGTCAAGAGGCCAACTAAAGAAAACACTGATTACCATTATGACGACTAACAAACTTATTTTCAGCTAAATATCAACATCTAAACCTCTGCTAATTCCCAATAAGAGCTTCTGTAGATTCTGTAGAAAATCAAACTGAAGTGAAGCTGGTAATGCTGTTTGTAGAGTTGTTTAATCTTCCTCTGCTGAGATTTTGAGAGATTTAATGTCTTCTTTTATCTTCAGTTAATTATAGGCTGTTGCTGGAGTTCAGTTGTAGTTTCTGTTCTTGTTCAGTGATACTGCTTGTTAAAAGCAGGTGTTCACATTTGAAAGAATGTTTCAGGAACATCATACTCATTCTATTAACATTAAAGTCAGCATGAAATCATGAAACTTTATTAGCACATATTACTAGTCTTGTGGTGAACAATTAATCCGTGCAAGTTAATAAACAAAAAACAATTGTTTGTCGTGGTAATCTTTAATCAAAATCTGAAAAGTTACTTCTGGTCTGGAATGGCGTTCCTTCTCTGATGACGTCAGTTTGACGGCTTGGGTTGAAAACGCTTAAATCACTCCCCTCCAACCCTTAGTCTGCTATGAGAGAGAGATGGAGAGTGAGGAGCGCTAAAGTAAAACCCTGCCGTCTATTCAATATTCCGTTTTACTTGGAAATACGTCACAACACTGAAGAGAAGTCGTTTGCAACTTCCGGTTCACGGGGACTTTAAGGAAACTCAACATTTTAATATTCCCATAACCAAAACTGAACATTTGAAAAACGTTCTTAGAAAAAAAAAAATGTTAGCAGGGTTTGCCCCAATATACACTATATTCGGTTTTACAGTGATTAAAAGAGTGTGGAACCAATGGACAATGCATTACAAAATACAAAATCAAATACAAAATACAATACATAAACAAAACTCAAATTCATCTCCTACAATTATTCTATCTATGATGATAGATCTTGGCATCGTAACATGTTACACAGCAAAAATCCTACTTTTAAATGAACTCCTCAGTGTTTTAACGCCACACTCAAGAATGTTAAAATTAACACTGAAGCAGTGTTAAAGTTAATGAGATAATTAAGTCATAATTGAGTGATGATGGACCATTAATGATGAACACAAGCAGAATCACTGAAGGAAAGAGGCACCATTTTAAGACACCATTATGGTGATTAGTGTTTGCTTTAGTTGGGATCTTGACCCTTGACTTAATAATATTAGTTTTTGTCTGGCTGCTTTAACCAACTTATAGCAGCCAGACAAGCCATGAGAAAATGTGATCAGGTGTTGTTGGTTATGTTTTGCCATAATCATCATGTTGTGATCACTAAACTTATTTAGAGCCTAATTTCTGAGTTAGATTTACCTTACTGATTACAGCAGCCCTGAAATTCTACAGCATAAGATGGGATTTTAAAAGTTATTTCAATCAAAAAGGATTGAATCTCTCTGCCATTTAGACACACACAGACATCAAGAATCAGTGTATGAATCTCAACAATGGTGACCATCAAAAAGGTTTTTGCAGTGCATTCTGGGTGCACCAATCAAAACTCATCCATTGCTCCCAGCATGCATTGCGGCATGAATAAATCATTAACTAAATTTTCTTAGTTATTTCTTTTATTCTTACTATTTTCTTTTATTTTTGCTTTTTATGTGAATTTTTAGTAGCTTGTTTTGTGATTTTCAGAGTTGATCTGTTAATCTGAATATGCTGTTTGTCACCGTTGTTGAGATTCATACACTGGCTCTTGATGTGTGTGTGTCTCTAAAAAGTAAAGCTGTTGCAAACTTTTTTGTGCAGAAACTCATGCTGTAATATCACCGCTGATGTAATCAACAATTTAAAAATAACACATCACCCATATAATCAGAGATTGGACTCAGAATGATATGAGTTCTTCATGTCACTTCATGGTGATTATGCTGAAAACAACCAACAGCTGAACACATTTTCTCTGTGGTTTCTTTTCCATAGTATATGTGTTTTATAAACACACAGTTAAAGCAGCCAGAAAAGAAAAATGTTTAAAAAATCAAGGGTCAAAAGCCTAACTAATGCAAACACTGATCACCATACTCAAAAATGGTGACTCTTTCCTTCATTGATTCTGCTTGTTAACAGCAGGTGTTCATCACTAATGATCATCACTCAATCACTTAATTATCTCATTAACTTTAACATTGATTCAGAGTTAATTTTAACACTCTTGAGAGTAGAGTCAAATAAACTCTGAGGAGAGTTTATTTAACACTGGGGTTTTTGCTGTGTACATACTGTATGACACTTATGTTTCAGTTAGCGATGTGAGGATTGTTCTGCTGGGGAAGAACGTGTCAGAAAACAGCCGAGTGGGAAACTTCCTGTTGGGACGTGAAGCATTTGACAGTGAAGCTCATCCAGGTGCTGTAGAGAGAGTCGGAGGAAGATTGAAGGACAGACATGTGACCGTCATCAACAGTCCTCAGCTGCTCCAGACACATCTGTCACTCCATCACATCATACAGACAGTGAGAGAGTGTGTGTATCTGTCTGATCCAGGACCTCATGTGATTGTTCTGCTCCTCAAACATGAGGAGTGTTCAGCAGAAGATCAAGAGTGTGTGGAGAAGGTGCTGGACTCTTTCTCTGAGCGTGCTTATCAACACACCATGGTGCTCACCACACAAGAGCCCACTGAAACCAATGACATCCTACAGAAAATCATTCAGAAATGCTTCAGCAGACACTTCAGTCCTCAGAAAAGCAGCTCTCCTGATGATCTTATACAGGCGTTTGAGGACATTGTGCAAATGAATGATGGACGTCACCTGGTTTGTGCTGTATATGAAGCTTCACAGTATTTCACAATGAAGCAACAAGCCACAGAAAGACGTAAGTGTGATAATATTTTATAATTTGTAGTGAAAAATGAACTATATTATAAGCTTTTTTTTATTTGAATCTTCTACTATCTGTTTCAGAGGGTGTGAAGCTGAATCTGGTTGTCTGCGGGAGTGACAGGACATTAAAATCCTCCATATCAGAACTGATCCTGCAGCAGACAGACAGAAGATCAGACGTGGAGCTTCATGGACTTCAGATCAGCCTGGTGGAGCTTCCAGCTCTGTTCAACACTCGGCTCTCAGAGGAGGAAGTGATGCGTCAGACTCTCCGCTTTGTGTCTCTCTGTCATCCTGGAGTTCATGTTTTCCTATTCGTTACTCTTGACGCTCCACTTACAGATGAAGACAAAGCAGAAATGGAGGAGATCCAGAGGATTTTCAGCTCAAGCATCAAGAAACACATCATGGTTCTTATAATGCAGAATTCAGAGCAAACGACAGCAGAACTAAATGAAGAAACAAAGTCTGTCATTGAGAGTTTTGGAGGGAAACATCATTTCTTTGGTCACACCACACAAGTGTCCACATTGATAGAGAACATTGAGCAGATGGTCGAAGAAAACATGGGCGGGTTTTTCTCCACAGAGACATTTTTAGAGGCACAGATTAAAAAAATGCTGAAATTTGAAGAAATGAAGAAAATTCATTCACTAGAGACACATTTTCTGTCACAAGGTAATGACCTAATAATCAGTTTGGGTCTTAAACTTTGGAGCTAGAAAAATGACTAAAAGAATTTTTACATTTTAATTCTATACAGGACATTTAAAAAGTGTAACTGTTTCAAGGTTTTTGGTATGTAAAAAGTGTTTTTCAAATGTAGCTGAAAGGCAGGTCCTCAAAATTAAGTTGAAACTTTAAGTACATCCTCAGAAACAAGATTAAGCAGCTTTATTATAAGTTTAGATCACTGTCATCTGGTTATCCAGACATTCTCCCTAGTGGACTCTTTAAAATCCTTAGGTGAGCTATAGGGATCAACTTATGAACTAGGTATTGCTTATTTCACAAAAAGAATGCAGTCAGTAACAACATTAACACAATTACTCCAACCTATAGTACAATTTATATACAGTACAATAGGGCTGCACGATTAATCAAAATAAAATCGAAATCGCGATTTGGCTTAGTGCGATTATGAAATCGCAAAGGCTGAGATTTTTTCAATTATTAATTAAATAAATATAGGCACAGCGTGTTAGTAAAGAGTGGCTCTGTGATCAGTAACAAATGCTGCTCCAATTTAAGTCACTTATAATGTGCATTTGAAAAGCAACACACATCAAACATCTGATCTATTCTATTCTTAGAACCAGGGTTTGAAATGAACTTTTTCACTCACCGGCCAATTTGGCTACTAAATTTTTAAGTTACCGGCCATTCAGAACTTCTACTAGCCAAAAAAAAAAAAAAAAACCTTAAATAAACCAGATTAATTACGTCACAGCTTTTTTTTTAGATGGACAGATCAATACAGTAAAATGTACATGTTTTTTCAAAGATAAAGGAAAAAAACATGTTTGCAGTTACAAAGTAACAAAGTCAGAATCAGGTATATTTAATAAAAACAAGAGTAACACAAAAAATCTAGCTTGTATTGTGTTACTTTTACCCACCTGTGTTACTTTCATCCCAACTCAAGGGTTTAAAAGTAACAACCCAGGTGAAAAAAGTACACTTCTATAATGTACATAAAGTGCTCTATTTTTGCACGCTAATTTTGTAATTAATATACTAAAAATTCTTCTTTAGTACTTCTTAACTGTGCTATTTTGAGACACCATGAATATGAACTAAAATGTCCTTTTAATATACTATCTCTGTATTTAAAATATATAAGTGTACTATGAGTGGTATCTAAATAATTTATAATCATATTCATGGTATCTCAAAATAGCACAGTTGAGTACACTTAGATGTTCTTAGGATTATCTTAAGAAGTACTAAAGAATCATTTTTAGTATATTAAGTACATAATTAGTGCACATAAGTAGAGCACTTTAAGTACATTATAGAAATGTACTTTTTTTCACCTGGGAATGTGCAACTTAATGTTCAATGTGATATGCTGAAGTCGTTCTACATTTGTACAAAATACCACCTGGTACTGACAGACCACACTTGTGAGTTATTGACCACAGCAAAAATCTCTGTCTAAAACAACATCTTTTAAAATTAAGTTTTTTTTTTTTTTTTTAAATGGTACTTTCGCCCCTGCTAAGCCAGGGTCTGCTAAAGTTGTAGGATATTGGAAAATAATAATGTCTTTTCTGTTAATCAAATGTATCTGTCAGCAGATAGACGAGGAACACAGAGGTAAGTGATGTAAATAACAGCAGGTTTATTAAACGCAGATGAAACAACAACACAGCAGAGAAAGCAGTCCAGGTAAGTGGGTTTGGATAAGGAAAGTCTTGGTACTGCTTATCTGTGACTGATGCTGACTGATATTTTCCAGGTGATCCAGGAACCAATGAGCATGGAGGCAACGGGGAGCAGGGGCTGAGGAAAACCAGGTGAAGAGCACAGGTAAGACGATCTGGGAACACAGCAAGGTAAGGTTGAGACCAGACAGTGAGTGAACGGGTGGAGTGCAGTATATATGGAGCTGATAGCTGATTGCTGGCAGGTGAAAGGAATCAGTAGTTGGGTGATTGGGATCTGGTGAATGTGGTGAGTGATGACGGTGGTGACTGGGTTGGTGACTGAATTGACTCCCTGACAGTACCCCCTCGGCCCAGGGAAAGTAACGGTTCCAGCCATGTTGGTTATCGTGACAGTAGGCCCGGAGATATCTTCCAATCTCCTGAATCTTCCACTCAGTCTGGCCGTTGGTTTGGGGGTGATATCCTGAGGAAAGATTCACAGGGACATTAAGGAGTTTGAAAAAGGCTGGCCATACCTGGGAAGTGAATTAGGGTCCACGATCGGAGACGATTTCTTCGGGTATTCCAAAGGTGTGAAACAGCTGGTGGAAGAGGGCTTCAGCTGTTTCCAGAGCAGTGGGTAATCCACAAAGTGGAATCAGCTAGCATGCTTTGGAAAATCTATCCACTGCTACAAGAATGCAGGTGTATCCATTGGAATTGGGCAGATCGGTGACAAGGTCAATTCTGATGTGGGACCAAGGACAACGGGGAATGGGCAGTGGTACAAGTTTTCCTGACGGTAGTTGACGTGGAGTTTTTGAGATGGCACAGACTGAGCATCCTCGAACATACTGGGAGACATCCCGGGCCATGGTGGGCCACCAGTACCGAGCTTGAAGGAGCGAGAGAGTGCGCTGGCTGCCTGGATGCCCAGAGCCTGGGGAAGCATGAAGGGAGCCCAGAAGGTTCTTCCGCAGAGTTGTTTGCACATAGATCATTCCTTCTGGGCCTCCCAGAGGAGCAGGATGGATGCAGTGGCGATGCAGATTTGGTCCTCAAGGTCCCATTGAATGGGGCTAACGAGGATGGCTGGAGGGAGTGTGGGTTTAGATACGGATGGTTCTTCGGGAGCATGGATACGTGAGAGTGAATCTGCCTTGATGTTCTTCTCTGCAGGTCGATACGTGATGGTAAACTGAAAGCGTGTGAAGAAGAGGGCCCAGCGAGCTTGTCGAGGATTAAGTCTTTTGGCATTATAAATATATATTCCAGGTTCTTATGATCTGTAATCACTGTAAAGGGGTGTTGGGCACCCTCCAGCCAGTGCCTCCATTCTTCTAATGCCAGCTTGATGGCGAGTAACTCCCTGTTTCCGATGTCATAATTCCGCTCTGCTGGGGAAAGCTTTCGGGAGTAGTAAGCGCAAGAGTGGAGTAGAGGAGGCTCTCCGTTATATTGTGAGACCACTGTTCCCACGGCAGTGGTGGAGGCATCCACCTCAACGATGAAGGGGAGCTCAGGATCGGGATGAGTGAGGATGGGAGCAGTACAAAAGGCTTGTTTGAGTTGGTCGAATGCGGCTCGAGCTTCTGAAGTCCAGGACGGGGACTTGGGTTTCAACCGGAGCGTGGAAGTGAGTGGAGTGGCAAGGATGCTGAAATTCTGGATGAACCAGTGACAGAAGTTCGCGAAGTTGAGGAATTGTTGGAGCTCCTTTACTGTCTGAGGTTGAGGCCAACTTTGGATGGCTTCGACCTTCCCCTGGTCCATCTGGATACCATTGGCGCTTAGGATGTAACCGAGGAACTGGACCAGGGGGAGTGGTTTAAGAGAGTTTCACTGTTTGTTCATTAAGTGCTCAATAATCGATGCAGGGCCGCAAGCCCTCGTCCTTCTTACCACAAAAAAGCTTGAGGCCGCTGGTGAGGTGGATGGGCGAATAAACTGTTTTTGGAGAGCCTCGTGGATGTAATCCTCCATCGCCTTGTGCTCCGTGATGAAGAGGGGGTAAACCCGCCCCTTGGGATGGGTGGCTCCAGGCAGCAGGTCAATGGCACAGTCCCATGGCCGATGCGGTGGTAACTTTGTGGCTGCCTGTTTACTAAATACATCCTGAAACCCCTCGTAGTCAGATGGGATCTGGGGAGTGGTCTGTGGCTCAGGGCTCTCCACCAGTGTGGAGCCAACATGTAACTTCGGTTCACTAACCGGGGCTTCAGGAGCGTTGGAGAGACAGTTTTGAAAACAGGCTGGACTCCATTTCAGAATCTCGCTAGTATCCCATCTGACTTCTTGAGAGTGTTGTGTGAGATAGGGGCGTCCCAGGATGATAACGACGGTGGATCCCTCCAGTACCAGAAAGGATATTTTTTCACTGTGAAGACATCCAATTTGTAGTGTGAGAGGTGGTGATTTGAACGTGACCCGCCCACATCCTAGCGATTTTCCCTGGATGGTTTCTACTTTCAATTCCTTATGGCGATGAAGGGGCAAGCCAAGTCGTTTCAATAGGGCAGGTGAGATGAAGTTGCCCGAAGAATCGAGGAGGGCACGTACTGAAACGATATAACGCGGGGTGAGCAATTGCACTTCTAGGAGAGTTAAGTTAGAAATGGTAGGCTCAAACTGTATGGTACTCACCGCAGGACGTGGGGGACGTGAAGGACACATACGGATTAAGTGTCCAGGAGCTCCACAATACAAGCATAGTCCTGTAGCGAGACGTCAAGCTCGTTCCTGAGGGGTGAGATGATTGGAATCCACTTGCATAGGTTCTGGTATTGGAGGACAGGTTGAATCGGATAGACAGGCAGTGAGGTGTTGTGAAATCCTCACTGCTTTCTGCATAAAGCTCTTCAATCCAACTGTACTCTCATAAATTGCCATTTGGACTCTGATCGGCGGATTCAAACCTTGACGATAAGCTGTAAGAAGGGCGTTCTCATTCCAACCGCATGAGGCCGCTAGAGTGCGAAATTGTAGTGTGTAATCACTGACTGAAGAACTGCCTTGCCGAAGACAGATGAGTTGATCAGACAAAGAGAGTGATCCTGTGGAGAGGCCAAAAACTTATTGGAAGTGAGAAGAGAAATCATCGAAAGAGTTAATTAGATCAGAATGTGAATCCCAGATGGCCTGTGCCCAGAGCAATGCACGTCCAGTGAGCAGTGAGATTAGAAACAGCACTTTAGATTGTTCGTTGTTGAATTTATGAGAATGCATCTCAGTGTACTGTGATACTTGTAGAAGAAAACTGCTCCATTCAACTGCCTCACCCGAGTAGTTAGATGGAAGAGCCATGGGACTGGCAGAGGCAGATTGGTGATGTGGATCTGGAGAGAGAGCGGCTCAAAGAGCGCTGACCAGCCCTTCGATCGGGTTCTCAGCCGCGGGAGCCTAGCGCTCCTTCTCTGGAGTAGTTGGGTCTGGTCTTCTGTCAGCAAATAGATGAGAAACACAGAGGTAAGTGATGTAAACAACAGCAGGTTTATTGAATGCAGATGAAACAACAACACAGCAAAGAAAGCAGTCTAGGTAAGTGGGTTTAGATAAGGAAAGTCTTGGTACAGCTTATCTGTGACTGATGCAGTGTATTTTCCAGGTGATCCAGGAAACAACGAGCATGGAGGCAATGGGGAGCAGGGGCTGAAGAGAACCAGGATGGTATGCGAGCAACAGGTGAGTAGCACAGGTAAGGGATCTGGTGAATGTGGTGAGTGATGACGGTGGTGACTGGGTTGGTGACTGAGTTGACTCCCTGACAGTATCGCCACATTATTATGCTTCTTTTTAATCTTCGTTATTAAGCATGCCGTTATTTGTTGCCTAGTAAAGTGTATGTTCAAGTAAGCCAGATATGCGCAGATTCTGCGCAATGCACTGCATTTAATATATCACAGTGATTCACAAGTTGAGTATTTGCACTAAATCTGCACAGATTTGGCTTACATGAACTTCCCCAGCAAAGTGTGAGACCTGCCAAATTGGCTAGTGATTTGATAGCGTTACCCGCCACAGCTGATTTTACCTGCATTTGGTGGGTTGACGGGTGTTAATTTCAAACCCTGATTATAACTATACCCTTATTATTATGAAAATACCCAAGAAGGCTTGAAGAACTCAGAAAAAAAACATATAAATGTTTCCCCAAATCGTGCAGCCCTACATTACAATATACTAAAAAACAAAACAAAACAAACAACAACAAAAAAACTACATCTAATATGCTGATATGACAAGTAGACTGTAGACAAACAGGGTTATGCAAATATGAAAAAAATCACCCTACAAAGACTAGCATTTCTTCTTTTACAGGTCCAAAAGAGAGCCAAGATGATCTGAGGATTGTGCTGCTGGGAAAAACTGGAGTTGGGAAGAGTGCAACAGGAAACACCATCTTAGGAAGAGATGCATTTACAGCAGAAGAATCTTTTCAATCAGTGACTAGTGAGATTCAGAGAGAAACAGCTGAAATCAACGGCCGACATGTTACGGTGATCGACACTCCAGGACTATTTGATACTAAACTTAGCAATGAGGAGATCCAGAGAGAAATCACCAATTGTATCTCCAGATTCACTCCAGAAGAAGCAAAATCAGTGAAGATGATCCAAGAGATGTTTGGTGAAAACTCTTTAATGTACACAATGGTGCTCTTCACCAGAGGAGATGGTCTGAAGAACAAAACCATTGAACAGTGTTTGGGAAAACCTGAATCTCCTTTGATGAACCTGATTGAAGCATGTGGAAACAGATACCATGTGTTCAATAATAATCATACTGGAGACCGAACACAGGTGTCTGATCTACTGGAGAAGATAGACAACATGATGGAAGCAAACAGAGGGTGTTTCTACTCACGTAAGATGTTCAGACAGATTGAAAGAGAAAAACAAGAACAACAAATGAAGTTCCTGATGGAGAGAGTGGAGCAACTGAACACAGAAAGAGAAGAACTCTTGGCCAAACATGAAGAAGAGAAAGAAAGAATGAAAGTTATGATGGAGGAAGAAAGACAGAACCATGACAGAGAGATAAAAAGAAGAAAAGAAGAATTTAAAGAGAGAGAAAAACAATATAAAATAGAGATGAGAAGAGAGCGAGAGGAATGGGAGAAACAGAAACAAAGAGAGGAAAAGACAAGAAGAGATGAAGAAGATGAGAAAAGAAAAGAAAAGAGAAGGAACAAAGAGTTTGGGATGAATTCAATCAGAGACTTAAACAAGGGAAAGAGAGAATTAAAAGAAAGAAAGAAGATCTTCAATCTAAACATGAAGCAGAAGAAAACAGGAAGCTCCTAATGGAGATAGTGGAGCAAATGAGCAGAGAAAAAGAAGAACTGATGATCAAACTAGAAGAAGAGAAAGAGACAATGAAGATGATGTTGGAGGAAGAAAGACAGATTCAAGACAAAGAGAGAAAGAGAAGAGAAGATAACTTAAAAAAAGAAATAACCGAAAAAGAGGCACATCAGAGACCTATACGAGAGGAGCTGAAAAGAGAACGAGAGACATTTGAACAAGAAATTGAACAAATGAGGCAAGAAAATGAGAAAATAAACACAGAAAAAGAAAAACTTCAAATCAAATATGACACTGAAATAGACAGACTGATGAACAGAATAGGGAATGAAAGACAGAGCCATGACATAGAGAGAAAGAGAAGAGAAGAGTTTATTAAGAGGGAAGAACAATACCAAACACAAATAAAAGATAAAGAGGAGAAAGAGAGAGAGATTCTCGAAAAGATGAAGAGAGAACGAGAGGAATGGGAAAGAGAGAAACAACAAGAAGAAAAGAAGAGAAGAGAAGAAGAGGATGAGAAAAGAAAGCATGAACAGAGAATTTGGGATGAATTTAATCTGAGACTGAAACAAGAAAGAGAGAGGATGGAAATAGAGAGAGAAGATATTCAATCTAAACATAAAGCAGAAGAAAACAACATGAAGATCTTAATGGAGACAGTGGAGCAAATGAACAGAGAAAGAGAAGAACTGATGAAAAAATTAGAAGAAGAGAAAAAGACAATGAAGTTGATGATGGAGGAAGAAAAAATGAATCAAGACACACAGAGAACGAGAAGAGAAGAAGAGGACAAGAAGACATTAGAGAGTGAAAAACTGATTTCAGATGAACAATATCAGAGACTCAAGAGTGAAATAGAGGAAATAATCAGAGAGAATGAGAGGCTAGAAAGAGAGCGACGAGAAACTAGAGGATTTTGAAAAGAGACTGAAAGAAGAAAGAAACATGAGAGAAGACCAACAAAAGACATTTGAAGAAACACTAAAACTCTTTGAAGAACAGCATGAAGATGAACTAAACAGAAGACAATTGGAGAGGAAACAGGAATATGACAAGATGAAGATGTTCAGAATACAGGTGAGTGTTCAGAGAAACCTGGAGAGAACTGATTCGTGTTTATTGATGCCATTTTACATTTACATTTAGTCATTTAGCAGACACTTTCCCCAAAGTGACTTACAAATGAGAACAGTAGAAGCAATCAAATGCCAAAATGCAAGTGCGTGTCAAGTCCCAGTTATCCCAGCAAAGTGCTCATAGCAAGGAGTTTTTTTTATAAATAGATGGAGAGAGAGAATAGAAATAGAAAAAAGTAAGTGCTAATATTACTGGGTCAAGTGTTGATGAAAAAGATATGTCTTTAGTAGTTTTCTGAAAATGGCTAAAGGCTCAGTTGTTTTGATAGAGCAAGGTAGGTCATTCCACCAGCAGGGAACAGACAAGTAGAAGGTCTGTGAGAGTGATTTTGTGCCCCTTTTGGATGGCACCACAAGGCACAAGGCGCCGTTCACTTGCAGAACCCAAGCTTCTGGAGGGTGCATAAGTCTGAAGTAGTGAGTTTAGGTGTAGTGGTGCAGAGCCAGTGGTTGTTCTGTAGGCAAACATTAGAGCCTCGAATTTGATGCGAGTAGCTATTGGCAGCCAGTGTGAACTGAGGAAGAGAGGTGTGGCGTGCGCTCTCTTTGGTTCATTAAAGACCAGTCTTGCTGCAGCATTCTGGATCAGTTGTAGAAGCTTGACAGTGCATGCTGGAAGGCCTGCCAAGAGAGCATTACAATACTCCAGTCTGGATAGAACAAGAGCTTGGACAAAAATTTGTGTGGAATGCTCCGATAGGAAGGGTCTAATCTTCCTAATGTTAAAGGCAAATCTGCAGGAGTAGCAATATGATCTGTGAAGCTTAAACAATCATCCATCACCACTCCAAGGTTCCTGGCTGTTCTGGAAGGAGATATGGTTGATGACCCAAGTTGAATGGAGAAGTTGTGATGAAGTGTTCAATTGGCACCAACCACAAGCAGTTCCGTTTTTGCTAAGTTTAGTTGAAGGTGGTGGTCCTTCATCCAGGTAGAAATGGCTGTCAGGCAGGCTGCAATGCGATGTGAGCAGCAACCATCGGATCATATGGTTGGAAGAGGTAGAGTTGTGTGTCATCAGCAGAGCAGGAAAAACCATGTTCCTGAATGACAGATCCTAGTGATGTCATGTAGATGGAGAAGAGAAGAGGTCCAAGCACTGAGCCCTGAGGTACCCCAGTAGGTACTCCATTTTAACACCTTAATAGGAATAAATTTATTTAATTAAGTTAATTAAGTAATGGTGGTGCTGTGTGGTATTTTTTGAAACAAATTTGTTGAAAGAATGAAGGTCATTAGAAATTAACATGACCACATCGCTTCTCCGTTCATTGTTTTGGGAAAGCAAGTGATTCAAACTTGTTTCCTGTTTCAGAAATAGTCACTGAAAAATTCCTACCACTAATGCACAGATTGACAGTATTTCTGGGACAAACAGACAAGCTGATTAATACAAACAGTGAACGGTTAAAATGTAAAAAAGTCCAGATGAAATGACAGGTTTTTTTTAAAAGAGTACTGGAAAACACTGATAAAAATGTATTATTGATTTTTCTATTAAACAGGGAGAAAACAAAGACATTGGACCAGCAGTAGTCAGTCCAGATCAACACATAAAGATTGAAAGAGATCAAACAGAACATCTATTTCACAGACTTCATCTCGACAAGAGCAAAAACACAATTAAAAGAACTGAAGTTCTTCAATTAACTGCACATTCATTGCAGTCCCATGAGTCTTGTGCTGAAGAGGAGCTGGTTCAGACTTTCCTACAAAAACTACTGATGATGAACTACAGAGCAAGATACATTAATGTTAATAAGGACAGTGAACAGGATCACACACAACAAACAGAGGATGAATCATCTGAAGGCAACAGTGATATTTTCAAAAAAATACCCTTCCCTAATGAAGGAGTAAGTCAGTCCGAGCGAATCCACCCGATGGATGTTCAGATGGCCGTGTTTCAGTGTGCTGATGGTTTCCTGAAGCAGCTGATGGTCACTAAACTGTCCCAGTGTCAGTACGCTCTGCCTCTGCCTGTTCCTGATCCATTCACACAACAGATTGAGTTTCCTCTCTGGACATTCAGACAAATCAACAAGAGCTGGAAGATCAGAAACAACAACAATGAGTTCATCAGTCAAACCCAGCCGATCTACAAGGCACAAACTCCAATGGTGTTTTTCTTCAGGTTTGGCTCTGTTTCTTCATCCAAGTCTCATCTGATGAACCCTCTGATCAATGAGAAACACAACACGTTCTTCCACAGGAACTGCCCAGGCAGCAGCAGAACCAGAGTCCTGATGGATGGAGTGGTGGAGATCGCCTGGTTCTGCCCCTCTGGATCATATGATGATAAATTCAATGACTGTGTTGCGTTCTGTAATCTACACTGTGATGCAGGAGACCATGAGAAACAGCTGGAGATCCTCACTGAAATGGCTTCAGTCAATGTTGTTCTTCTGTCACAGCTTGACAGGAACAATGAAAGTTCAATGATAATTCAAAACCTGTGCACAAACAGAAAGCCACTCATTTGTCTTCTTACTGAAGATGAAACTACTGTAATTGAGATGGACAAAGGGAAATTTGAAATTGGTCTGAAAGACAGAAATCAGTCAGATGTATCTGAAGAACTCAGAAGAGCTATAAATGACTGTCTCTCAGAATCATCTTCCAATTTCAGTCTTGAAGACATTTCCAAACACTCAGATATCAGAGTAGATGAAGAAAATGATGAAGACTGCAGGAGAGGAAGAGAAGCAGCACAGCAGATGATGAGTTTACTGGAGAAGAAAGATCTGATAGAAATCAAAAAATCATTTCTTCCTCATCAGGGGAAACTGTGGCATCAGTGGAGTCAGAAGAACAAAGAACTACATCAACCTCAAACACATGAGACAGAAATAGACATCAGCCATAAACAAGCCAACCTGAAGAGATTACGTGAGCAGCAGCATGCATTTTACATAAGTACTTTTACACAGTTTTTTATTAAAGAAATGCACTTGCATGCTGAGAATAAGATCTATTTCCTTAAATGGCTTGAAATCATCCTGAATGAATATATCTCACCAGATATTTCTGCTCTTCATCACAAGTATGATGAAAAGTCGTCAACAGTTGTACAATTGAAAGACAACACTGATAAATCTGAACAGCTCACAGCTGCACAATCAGAACTTGAGAGAATATCTGAGGATCTTCAAGCTGCACCCTTTGGTCTGGAGCACATCATGAGGGAGATCGGTCAGATCTATGAATCATGTTCATCTGTGAAGAAGAACAAGAAAGACCTGCAGGTTCACTTCTCTTCTCTCCCGAGTCTTGCAGCAGAGATGATGATCTCTGGATTTCCACTGGAGCTGATGGATGGAGATGCTGCTCATGTTCCTGTGATCTGGATCTCTGCTGTTCTAGATGAACTCATCCAGAAACTGGGAGACCAGAGAGTCTTTGTGCTGTCAGTTTTAGGGATTCAGAGCACTGGGAAATCCACCATGCTGAATGCCATGTTTGGACTCCAGTTTGCCGTCAGTGCTGGCAGGTGCACCAGAGGAGCTTTCATGCAGCTGGTCAAAGTGTCAGATGAGATGAGAACACAGATGAACTTTGACTATATTCTGGTTGTTGATACTGAAGGTCTTCGTGCTCTAGAACTGTCTGTAAGATCAACAAGACATCATAACACTGAACTGGCCACATTTGTTGTTGGTCTTGGAAATCTGACTTTGATCAACATATCTGGAGAAAACCCATCTGAGATGCAGGACATTCTTCAGATTGTTGTTCAGACCTTCCTGAGGATGAAGAAGGTCAGACTGAATCCCAGCTGTGTGTTTGTGCATCAGAATGTCTCAGACATCACAGCTGGAGAGAAAAACATGGAGTGAAGGAGGCGACTGCAGGAAACACTGAATGAGATGACAAAACTCGCTGCTAAAGAGGAAGTCTATGACGCAGAATGTTTCAGTGATATCATTAGATTTGATGTTCAGAATGACGTGAAGTATTTTGCTCATCTCTGGGAGGGCAGCCCACCCATGGCACCACCAAACCCAAACTACTGTGAGAATATTCAAGAACTAAAGGAATATATTGAGATTTATGCATCAAAATCACATGGAATGATGTTTACACACTTAAAAGATCGCATTAAAGATCTTTGGGAGGCTTTACTGAAGGAACAATTCATCATCAGCTTCAGAAAATCTCTGGAGATTTCAGCCTACAGAAAACTGGAGACTGAATACAGCAAGTGGTTCTGGAGTCTTCGCAGTGCAATGGTGGAAACTGAGAACAAACTACACAACCAAATAGAAAATGAAGCAATTCATGAGGTTGATGAAACTGATCTTCAAAGGGAACTAAAAAAGACAAATGAAGAAGTGAAAAAATCAATGTCAGAATTCTTTGAGAAAGACACTGATGCAGAAATACTAATTAAGTGGAAAACATTGTTTGAAATCAAAATCAGTGAGCTTCAGGAAAACATTCTGAGAGAAACAAATAGGGAATTAAATGAGATTCTTCAGCATCGAGACCTGAAGAAAAAGATTGATGCCCAGAAAATAAATCATGAAATCACTCTCTATGAAAATAGCAAAGAACTTGCCTTAAAACTCAAAGATAAAGCAAATGATGAAGAAACACTGAAGAAAGAGTTTGATTTGTTCTGGCAACAGAGTGTGCAGACGATTATCACAAACACTCCTCAAATTAAAGATATTGACATAATGAGAGATGTGAGAGAGATCCTCAGTGATGTCTATGGAAGCATTTCTGTAGGCCAATATATGGAGAAAAGTGAGTGCAGGGATATTTTTTCTGTACCAAGTTATTCAGATTATGTACAACTAAAGAAATCCAGTGGATTTGCAGGATCAATCACAAACACCTACAGATCAACTAAGAAGTTTGGGTACAATCTATCAAGAGAGGATGAAGCCCAAATAAGAACATTAGTCAAAGACGTTGCTCAGCATACAGACTCGATGATCATGTCATTTAACATTTCAAAGATGGGCTACAACATCAGATTTATTCAACAAATCACAGATTACATCAAGAAGAAAATAACAGAACTTCAAGAAGGACCAGTGAGATATGATTTCAAGAATGAATTCATCAGGGATTTGGTTCTTTCCACCTGTAAGAGAGCAAACAAGATGATCACTGACCAACACAAAATGTTCAGAAACGCCAATAGTCCTGTAATATATGTTGAGAAGAAGAAAGAAGAGTACTATAGTATTTTCCAGAAATACTGTCATAGAGCAACATCAGCTGACATTTTTGGTGAGATCATCTGTCAGAAACTGAAAGAGCCCATTGAGCAGAGTGTCTACAAGAAGACTGCCAGAGATCTGACAGATGAAATGAGAACAAACTATGAGTCACTGAATGGAAACAGATCAAAACTGGAGAAACACATCTTGAAGACACTGGCAGAAGAGAAAGATTTTGAAAAATACATGAACTACATTCATAATCCTAGTGATCACATCAAGAGTTTCATCAGAGATGAAGTCAGCCGGTACGTCACTGATAAGTTCAGTGTCAGTGTTTTACCCAAGATGAAGAAGAACATTGAACTCCTGCAGCAGAAGATCATGAAAGCAGCACATGAATCTACTGAACATGTTCAAGCAAACAGAGGAGATGTTGGTTTGTGGTTAAAGAGATTCACACAGCAGCTCTCAGATGTGCTGATCTTCTCTGAAAAAGACCTCAGTGGAGTGAAACTTGATGATGTTGATGATTTCAACCTTCTAGAAGATGTGATAAGAGACAAACTTTCTGTTATAATGTCTGACATCATCAGTAGATTTAACACAAAGACTTTTCCAGTAAATCTGGACTATAAGTTCAGGCTAGATGAGCTTCTGATTGATCACTTGTGTCAGTGCTGTTGGGTTCAGTGTCCGTTCTGTAAAGCCACCTGCACCAAGACCATAGAAAACCATGATGGAGATCACAGCGTTCCTTTCCATCGTGTTATTGGACTAAATGGGATGCATTACAAGAATACAACAAACCTGTCTACTAGCATCTGCACATCAGCTGTGGCAAGCAGTCGATCTTTTTATCCCAATGCCTCAGATGATAATGTCCCCTGGAGAGAATACAGAAGAGCAGGAGGGGTTTATGCAGACTGGAGCATCACCTCTGACCTCTTTGAACTGCCCTACTGGAAGTGGTTTGTGTGCAGATTCCAGAAACATCTGGAAAAATACTACACAAAAACATTTGATGGGAAGGGTAAGATACCAGATGAATGGAGAAACTACTCAAAACAAGAAGTCATTGAGAGTTTGGATCAATATATCTAATGGAATAGATAAAAAAATGAGACTCCAACATCTATTCTGTGATCCTTCTCAGATCACAATAAGAAAACAATTTCTACTACACATCTCAATACACTGGATACAAGAGATGGAAAAAAAAAAAACAAGAATTAATTCCTCATACATGCATCTGTTAAATAATTTAAACTTCAAAAAGAGCATGCCTATGGTCTCCCATAGCAGTTTAATAACTTAGCGCTGTTCACTCAGGACACATAATGAACTTGTCATTTAATAACACTTTTCTGTGAAGTGTCATCTTATAGGTATTTTTATATATACTTTAATTACATATAAAATACATTATATAGTATTTTACTTACTTTATTACTTATATTTATGCATATTATTATGCTAAACAGTTTTATTTACATACAGAATGTAAGGCTTAAAGAACCTCAGATACTTTGATCTCCTGAGAAACGGACAATACAAACACACACGGCATCTGTCTCTACGCCCCGGAGAGTGGAGGTGCAGGGAACTTCCTTCCCTACTGTCCATTTGTTCCTTCTTCCCACCTTCAATCCCTTCACCCATCTTTCCCTCCACTCAGCACACTCAAAATGATTATATGAAAATATAATGTTCTATGCAAGTGAACTAACAGTCATGTTTGAAATGTCTCAGTGCGACTGGTACATTTCTACAGAAGTAAACTAAGGGTGTGTTCACACTTGTAGTTCGGTTTGGTTCGTTTGGTCCGGACCAAAAAAAAATGTAGTCCTGGTCCGTTTAGCGTTCAGTCATTTTTTTATCACCGAACCAAAAGATACTGATCCTAAAGGCACAGGGACACATTCACAATGCGATTGGTCGGCGTTTATGATGTATTGTCTATTTTGAGAACTTACCGAACATTCGAAACAATGCTGTGTGCTGAGATAAATGTGAGAATTCGTGAAGAGCTTATAAAATGTGTAAAAGAGTCAAGACAGCGGCAGGAATCCCTCCATCACACAAATGATCTGCTGCGAAGAGGCGCGGTTCTGACGCCTTTACTGAACTGTGATGGACAACATTACAAATATTACTAGAAAAAAACAATATGTGTGAACATTCTGTCTTATTTAGGGTCTCATCTTCCTGTTTTTTGTTTGTTTACATGTCTTTGGTCCGTGTTGCGTTCATATATGGGTCATTGACGAATAATGATTTAAAAAGTGTAAAAAAAAAAAAAAACATAATGGGGATATAATTAATTTTGAAGTTTTATTAAGTGTTAACAAAGAGATTATGTGGTTTTTATAATCAATTAACACTGCTTTTGTCATTTTTTACGAAACCAAAAAAGTCATTCGGTTTAACCAAAATTTCGATTTTATCAAGTGACACTTTTGGATATACCGAATGACGATATTTTCAAAAAATGCTAAGAGGCTGATATCTAGCTAAAGGACAATCAAACATTTTATATTTAGTACAAGTTTTTAAAATATTACAACATTTTCCATGTTTTATAGCGGTTGTACCGAATGACCTGATATTTCAGGAAATGCGTATGCAAAAGTGAAAACATGAATTTTTCAAATAGAGAGTTAGTTACTTTGCTTCATGACCATGTGGTCCTTTTCAGGTGTCTGAATGATGTCACATCCTGTCACATTATATTGACATTACTTGATCCAGAATGGTCCCTTTATATTGGTTACTCCGAATGACATCAATGAAATTCATTTTTCCAGACATTCTTTCTCATAACAAAGCAGCGACTTCTACACACCATTTTGCAATATGTTGATATATATTATGTTATCAAGTCATGCCAGAATAAATAATATATACATTTATTACATTTTAAGATATTTTAATCACAAATGAAATGGCTGTATTGGCCTTTGGACGGTAAAACCTTCAATAAAAGAGATCTAGTTGTACCGTACATACTTTGGATGTCATATCTTTGTTTTTTATTATTATTAAGGCCTTTGGACCAAAAAAATTATCCGTCACGCCATTGACCCACATCATTCAAACCGCACCAGAGTTTGTTTGGAAGCAGACCGAGACCCATCTTTTCAGTGGTCTTGGTCCGCTTTTTTTTTATTTTTGTGCGCACCGGGGTTCACACTTGAACCGCAGTAACAGAGCAATCGCACCAGGGTTCATTTTAATCGAACCAAAGGTGCCAAGGGTGAGATTTGAAGAGTATCGGAATACGTTGCCTACTACTGGAGGTGTGCCTTTTTCCCAGGGTCTCCATCCAAATTACCTCTTGTTCCTCAACATGGTGTGAACTCCCTCAGTCTTTGACTCTAGTCAGTGCATATTCTCATTGTTAGCTCATGTCTCCATTTGGAGGATGTTTATCTTGGTTTGGTATTTAACGAACTGCAGCAAAAGGCTCAGGGTGATTTGTAATCAGATCGGCCCGTATATATTTCCTGATGTCAGGTATGCAACTTTTACTCTATTTCTGAGCATTTGATGTTTTGTATTGATTAACTTTGAATTGATTTTGTAATTGGCATGTGCAATGTAATAAATAGACAAATAAATTGTTACATTTGATTTTATTCTGACTTACTCTGAAATTATTGACGTGAAGGTCACGATGTATCCTTTGTTACTGCAAACCAGTGACCAGGTTTAAGAACATACAAGATCTCGGATTGTATGGAGCCTGGGGCACATCTGGTGAGATTCCAGACTTCTGACTAACTGCTTGTCTTTAATGAAGTTGTTATGCATTCGCATTCACTATATGGGGCTAGACAAACGTACGTACTAGCCATAACCTCTGGTCATTGCCTCTGCTTTAATTAAGTTGTTATATAGTTATATTATTAACTATATGGGGCCAGATAAAATACTATCGAGGTTCTAGTAAGCATGGGGTGACATTACCTCATAGTACTGGTCATAACCCCTGATTATTGTTTGAGCTTTATCTAAGTTGTTATATAGGCGATTGTATGGGGCTACATGGGTACCTATTAACAATAGCAAGCATGAGCAGCACTATTAAATTGCTTTAGCCGTCGTTGGGCCGATTGGGCAGGCCTTACAGAATTCATAAAATTATATAAAATGGGAAGTTTAAACATTTGAAGCGCACGGCCAGAGAGCTGTACCACAGACAGCATGTGAATACTAAATTGAGTATATTTCATATGCATATTTCATTTGCAAAAAAAAAAAAGAGACAAAAATTGCTTATAAATCTCTCTTCCTTCAGTTAAATGATTCTAAGACTGAAGTGTTAGTTTTTGGACATCCGGATTCTGCGAATATCCTCTCAAAAACTTTGGGTCCTATAACTAACACTGTAGGTACCTATGCAAGAAATTTGGGAGTTATTTTTGACCCAGCACTTAAGTTTGACAAACTCAGTTGTCAAATCAGCACTTTTCTAGCTCAGGATGATTGCCAAAATTAAACATCTTTCATTCAGGGACCTAGAAACCATTATCCACGCATTCATTTCATCAAGACTGGATTACTGCAATTCACTATATTTGGGGGTCACTCAATCGTGTTTGTCTCGCCTGCAGCTGGTCCAAAATGCTGCGGCCAGATTTTTAACAGGGACAAGGAAGACAGCATAAGAACGTAGTTCTTCAGAGGTGATTGTTCAGAAATCCAAAGCTCCATTCAAGATCCTTGTATGATTTGTTGTGCTGATCAAACTCAGCCACAAGTTTGTCAATACTAACATTAAGTGCACAAAACTGAAACTTTTGTCTTCCTGACATTGAACTCCTGCACAGAAGACTCGTCTGGTTGCTTTTTTGTCGTCTTTCTCTTTGTATGTCGGTTTTGTTTGATACACATGATGATGTTTTGGCTGAAACCTATCAAACTGATCATGATCTGCAATAAAATCTCTCAGCGAGCGACTAAACCAACAGCATTAGACAAATCAATGGAAGTTTTGTGCTAGTTTTTTGTCCACACGCTCACAGGATTGCAAATTTATGCTTCTCCATCTGACTGATAAATGTCATAATTCAGACGAATGTTGCTGGTTCCTTGTGCATGCGAACACCACCTTGAATTGGACTATGATTTCAAAGTTTGAACCCACCCAGCTAACAGATTTTTGTTATAAGATCGTTCTCCAACTATTCAGTGTTGGTTCTGAGGATGTAAAATATGTCCAGTTTTCTTGACGTCAGAGGAATGTATTTTAAAAGGTCTGTTCATTAAACGTTCTTTCAACTTAATTTTGATTAACAGTTCAACATTCTAGGAATGTTAATTTGTAACATTCCAAGAACATTAAAATGTCCAGTTTCCTTAATGTTTGTAGAATGTTATTTAAAGTATGATGTTCCTGAAACATTCTTTCAATCATTCAAACACCTGCTGTGAACAAGCACTGAAAGAAAGAGAAATAAGATCACAAACTACAACTTTCTTCAGCCTTAAATGAAATCAATTGAAGATAAAAGACATTAAAGGATTAGTTCACTTTAAAATGAAAATTACCCCACTTGACTTTCGACTTTCTTCTTTCTAATGAACACAATCTGTGTTCTATTAATAAATATCCTGACGCATCTGAGCTTTATAATGGCAGTGAATGGGACCACACCGCTCCGGGGGGTTAAAGTTCACCCAAAAATGAAAATTCTGTCATTTATTACTCACCCTCATGCTGTTTTACGGAACGGAACGGAACGGATCTTCGGAACGCAAATTGAGATATTTTTTTTTTTAAATCCGATGGCTCCGTGAGGCCTACATAGGGAGCAATGACATTTCCTCTCTCAAGATCCATAAAGGTAATAAAAACATATTTAAATCAGTTCATATGAGTACAGTGGTTCAAAATTAATATTATAAAGCGACGAGAATATTTTTGGTGCGCCAAAAAAAACAAAATAACGAATTATTTAGTGATGGCCGATTTCAAAACACTACTTCAGGAAGCTTCGGAGCGTAATGAATCAGCGTGTCGAATCCGCAGTTCGGAGCGCCAGAGTCACGTGATTTCAGCAGTTTGGCGGTTTGACACGCGATCCGAATCATGATTCAACACGCTGAATCATTACGCTCCGAATCTTCCTGAAGCAGTGTTTTGAAATCGGCTATCACTAAATAAGTCGTTATTTCATTTTTTTTTTTTTTTTGGCGCACCAAAAATATGTTAAATATGTTTTTAGTACCTTTATGGATCTTGAGAGAGGAAATGTCATTGCTGGCTATGTAGGCCTCACAGAGCCATCGGATTTCAACAAAAATATCTTAATTTGTGTTCCGAAGATCAACGAAGGTCTTACGGGTGTAAAATGACATGAGCGTGAGTAATAAATGACAGAATTTTCATTTTTGGGTGAACTAACCCTTTAAAAAGGCCTTCTGAAGCAAAATTATGCATTTGTGTAAGAAAAATATCCATATATAACAAGTTATAAAGTAAAATAGCTTCTGCCAGACCGCCGTCCATATACTTACAAAAAACTTTTTTTTTTAACACTTTTTTCGTAAGTTGAATACACTGTCATTGTAAACTTTCTGTTTAAAACATTTGACGTGTCATTTATACACTCAGAGATCAACATTCGGCGTATGAACCACAACAATGGTGACATGCTTCATGCCAGCATACAAAACACATTCATCATTCATGGTTCCCAGCATGCATTGCGACATGAATAAATTATATATATTGCAACACGCTATGCTGTTCTTTAATATCCAGGTTAAATTAAGAACCTCTTGTTTTAGCGTCACAGTGTTAAAAATACAATATTTAAAATGCATTTAATGATCTACAGTGGTTGTCAACTCCAGTCCTTGGGACTACTTCTCTGCACATTTTACATGTCTATCTTAGCTGACACTCTCAGTTCTTACATAAGATAGACTTACAAACTGTGCAGAGCAGTGTTTCCTGAGGACTGGAATCAAGAACCACTGATCAAACACATGCTTGATCAGTGATAAACCTTGAGATGAGATCTGTGACCTTACTGACATCTAGTGGTGAAAATGTGCAACTGACTCAAAACATCAATGGCTACAAATCATGTCAATTCACCTTCTTATACAGCGGCAGTGCTTTATACAATACAGATTATTTCAAAGCAGCTTTACAGAGAAAAACAGGAAATAATGATTAAATGATCAATTCTGAATCAATTCTAAGCCTCTAAAGATAATAATAATTTTCATCTGACTCCATTCTTTTCAATAACTGTGCAATGTTCATCAGTTGTGAAAGTAGTTCAATTCAGCTTTAAAAAAAAAAAAACAGTGTAGAAAACAGTAATGTCATCATCCAGGTCAGTTCATTTCTCAATCAGTAGTGTCATTACAGTCAAAGCAAATAATATTGCTGAGGGGCCCATTGCATGAAGCTATATGTAAAACATGCTTAAACAAGTGTTTATCCTCAGATGTAAATCTATCTTATATGATGAAACAGCTTCACTGATGTGTCTGAATGTGTGATTGACGTGTTTCTGTGAATCTCTGCACACTAAACACACAGGCTGTTTGTCCTCCAGACAGAAGAGTTTGAGTTTCTCACTGTGTAAACTGCAGATCTCCTCAGATCCTGATGAACTGTCAGTCAGCGGTTGTGGGCGGGGCCTTGACAGTGTGATGTCACATTGCTCAGAGAATCAAAACAGGATGTCCAATGAGACATCATTAATGTTTTGGTTTAATGGGGATTTAAGAAAAAAAAAGAGGAGTGGATGGATTTTTATCATTGTAGGGTTTGTGTTCTCACGCTGCCAACACACATTTATGTCCAAACACCATGTAAAAGTGGAATTTGCAAAAATAGGTGCCCTTTAATGGACAAATTTAAAAAAAATTAAAAACAAATCTCATCTCTTACCACTGATCAAAAGTGTTAAATCATTGAATGCTTCTTAAATATTGTATTTTTAATGCTGTGATATTATAACAAAAAGGTTCGGCACTATTGTAATAATCAGATACTTTTTTTTTATCATTTTGTCCACAAAACATTTTGAAACATTACCATATTATTTAGACACAGACATAAAGAATCAGCCTATGAATCTCAACAACGGTGACATGCTTCACGCTGAAATGCATTCTGGGTTCTACCATAATATAAATCTCATCCATGGTTCCCAGCATGCATTGCAGCATGTCACCTTTGTTGAGATTCATATGCTTATTCTTGCCATCAAATGAGTGTCCGAAAGACAATAATTTTAGCTGACATAAAAATGACAAGCCAGTGAATATTCATGTATCATCTGACATCTATTTTACTCTAATATGCATAGCTGTTTATAGTGGAACACTAGTTCATTATACTGAATACTGTACAGTACACCCTGTATACTCACCACCATATCCATTTACACAAAAGTCTGCAAAGCCTTATGTGAATTATTGATTGGACTGATTGGTCAGGGTAAGAGTTCAAATTGCACCTCATGTGATTTACTGGAAAAAGAAAACAAACATGTGATTTCTGCCTAACTTACCTTTCTGATTTCCAATGTACACACTGGCAGATGTGTAAGGGAGAGCGGGGCACAACCTAACAATTTTTGACTTTTTCAGTTTGTTTAAAGCTACTTAAGGTTCAGAGAATTTCTTTTTTTCCACATTAATTTCACACATGCCTTGTATAAATATGTGGCTTTGTTTCATTAATACAGTGTATACTTTTTTCTTTATTTACCCTGAAAGAAGGGAAGTGAAATGTGACAACATGCCCCATAGGTGGGGCACGTTGTAACATGACCATATGACAGCTAAAAATTTTATCTGACTTGATTAAAAAAAATATACATGACAAACCAAACTAAAATATTTTGTCAATAAAAGACAATTATTTTTTTCATATAAAATAGTAACTTCAAATTTAAATAATGACAATGAACGATGCAAAACACAGCTATACAGCACTGGTCAAAACAATGCATGCAAACAGATAAGAAACATATTCAGACATTCATAAAAACACAGAGCTGAACAAAACACTCCCCTCCACTCACAGCTCTCACAGAACACGAGAAAAATAGACGAGAGTACAAATGCTGTAAATTTCTTGAAATAATATTTTCTAAATGTTCAGGCTCTTCCTCTCAATCTTTATTCACTTTTTTAATGGTTTATCAAAAGATATTCATAAAAAGTTAATTATGCCAATTGTATTGGTAACTGTATAGAATAGCATAGTTCTAATATCGGGGCACATTGTAGGGCTGTGTTACAATGAACCCTCTCTGCGCAACTGGGTTTTAAACCTGGCTAGTGTCTTCTGCTAGTTAGTGAAACATTAAAGAACTATCTATTGGAGATTATTTTAAATTAGACAAATCTAATATTATTTTAAACAAAACCTATAGATGAAAAATTAACTCAAGAAATTTACTTTTGCTATTTTTAAAGGTGCAATATGTAAGAATTTTGCAGTAAAATATCCAACAACCACTAGGCCACTCTTATATGTTTTGTTCACTTGAGTACTTACAATATCCCAAATGTTTGCAACTATTTGTAAATCGTAAGAAAATTGCAATTTTAACCAAGCTCCGGGACGTGTGAGGAGTCACCTGTCAATTGCGTCATACCCGCGTTACCCTCGGTTTCCGGTTTTATTTTGTAGAAACCATGGAAACACCAAAGACGCTTTAATTTTTACATGTTTTAATAGACAAGGGAACAACTGTTTGATATATTTATAGACAGAAAACTAATTATTGTTTTATAGCTCAACACGTTTAGTCTTATTGTTTAAATCTAATTTTCTTGATTTTTTGTGAGTACCATGCTTTCACCATGCCTCAGAGAAAAACACTATTTTGTCAAGTAGCTAACATAGCATAATCAGATGCAGCTTTATTTTTAGTAACAGTAATACAGAATTTTCTCCATCATACAATACGTTTTAAAATGAATTGCATGCCATTTATCAACACAAGCCATCCAGCATTTAACATGATATTCTAAAATCGATCTATCTTACTGCAGTGTGCAACAAGTGTCTCACAGCAGCTGCCGAGCGAACGCACAGAGTAACGTTCTAACATTTTCAACACACTCAAATGTATCTAATATGATAAACAGAGCTGTGTTACCTCATACTCATGACCGGAAAAGCGGAAGCAGCGCCGGCGACTGTAACATAATAAAACTGCTCGTGAGGCGTGTGTTGTGCAATCGCTCCAGTGGCCTTGTTCAGCTCCCACAACATTCGGTCCTGCTCTGCTTCATACTACTGTAATGTTAATAATCGCATCTATGAACATTATTTCTTCCCGAGTCCTATCCCAATTCTTTTCCACCAGCCATTGAGGTGGAGACCACATGTCCGAAGATTCTGCGCGTCATCAAGCTACGCCTTTGTTTTGAATAGGCCTCTAGCGACCTCTAGCAGACAGAAAATCTTACATAGTGCACCTTTAAATAAATATTCAGTTATATCTTTCTTCATTCAACAATATCTTGTCTTCTGTGTCATTTTCATATGCTGCGTACGTTCAGCGCTTCCAGGTTCTATGTCAGAATGGCGGCTTGTTCTAACGCCATCGTTCTAGGAAGCGCTGAACATAGTGTATGAAAATGACACAGAAGACAAGATACTGTTGAATACCATTGGTATCGTACTCATAGTCTTGGACAGACAGGGGTCAATGCCAATATTCAATCCAGGCAGAAAGACAGTAGCAGAGGGAGAACTAGTAATGAGAGTCACGGTCCCAAGTGAGAGTCCAAAAACCAGGTGGGCAAGCTGCTGAACAGTGAGTGCTGACAGACTGAGCATCTAGGAAAAAGCCTGGGTAGATCATGGAAAAAGAGAGACAGAACACAAGAAGACCAAAAACTAGATTAATCAAAACAAGTGCTTGTAAAGCATGAGCGACAAAACACACTGGCAAATAAAAGGAGATAAGCTATGCCTTTACCTGAGAGGAGGGAGATAACATAGGCAATTTTTTGTTGGGGGTCTGCTCTGCTGTGGTGGTCG
Organism: Ctenopharyngodon idella; assembly: GCF_019924925.1. NCBI lineage: Eukaryota > Metazoa > Chordata > Actinopteri > Cypriniformes > Xenocyprididae > Ctenopharyngodon > Ctenopharyngodon idella. Next base: position 6,900,438 of record NC_067222.1, on the reverse strand, counting down.
TCTGCTCCACCGGGGGGGACTTCAAGCCTGTCTGCGCTACTGTGGTGGTCGTCTGCTCCACCCTGGCCATCTACTCAGCTGGTTCTGCCCTGGCTGTCTGCTGAGCCTGCACCACCCTGGCCACCTGATGAGCCTGCTCTGCTTTGGCCGCATGCTCAGACGAGTCCACCCTGGTTGGCTGTTCTGCCTTCTTGTCAAGTTCCCCTTCCCCTCTATGGACCTGGTCCACCGTCCCTCCTCCGTTCCACCTCCCTCCTGATATTAGGCGTGTTTGACATCAGCTGCAGCTGAATCGGCGAGAGTAGCCGCGTGCAGGCGGGGAAGAGATAAAAACGGAGACGTGAAGTCAGACACTTTCTGCTTCTCGTAGTGATGATCACATGGTGTTTGCATACTTAATCACAGCTGAAGTGAAATAAATGCAATATTTGACTAATACACTGATGTTTCAGAGACATTTTCATTCAATACTTTATCTACTGCTGACAGCATCTGTTTTTACAAGAATAAAGTTAAACATAAGCATATACTATTTAAATACCAATGTAGTGGGGTCTATGTTTTTTATCAGTTTTATTTTGATAAACATGACACAATATAACATTGGGACTACATGAAATACAATATTGACTACAAGTCAATACCTTGACAGCTAGGTTTAAATAGTCAGTAACAGCTCCTTAATCAAACTCACCTGATTCAGGAAATCAACTCATTACAATATGTAATATAATAGCCCACAGATCATTTATTATATCTTGTCAAATTTGCCTCTATTTGGGTGTGAGCAAAAACATGTTGTTTTTGTGTGTGTCCATTTAAATGCAAATGAGCTGCTGCTCCCAGCCCTCTTTCCAGAAGAGGGTGGAGCTTTAACAGCTCACGCTTCATTTGCTCAACAACAACAAAGCTGGAGAATCTCACACAGCCAAAATGACGATTGTCAGTAACGGTGTTCAGCCTTACATTGTTCAAACCGGAGTCGACACTGATGGAGAGACTCAGGAAGAAGTTACAGAATGTTTTAGAATGAAACTGGACATTGGATAAATTTATGTAGTTGCTGTGGAGTTGATCCAACTCATCGACTAGCATGTGCCGTCATGTTAATCTTTTGTGCAAATCCAGTGTTGAATTGACCCTTGTTTGTGAAGCAGTCTGGCATAAAATGATGGCATGGTAACAACACTCTACTACAACAACTCTTCCTCTTCTCTAAAGCAACCCAACATGGCCTCACCCCATTTGTTGTGGGTTCTCAGGGGCGGGGTTTATGTAAATATTTGTTGTTAGTGATGTCACCAACCTGGGAAGAAGCTTGTTGTAGTCCCTTCCAGCCATTTGTTGTAGTCCTTAAATAGCAAATTCTTTAAAAGAAAATATCTCCCTTTGCATTGAACTTTTAACATTTTAACTTTGCAGATGTTGTTTATGCTCTAACAGCAACATTACACACTAACTAAAGTTAAAAAAGTGAAATAATGATCAACCACCCCTTTAATACAGGCTTCTATACCTGATATGGGTGTGTCAAAGAAAGAAGACTTTCAAAATGTGCAGTGTTGGGGGAGCTCCAGGAATGTGGTTGGGAACCCCTGACTTAAAGTATTTATTATTAAAATAATAAATTATTAATATATAAAAATAAGCTAACTCTAAATTAAAATTCAGTAATAAAATTCCAGAAATCCAGTGGAAATCATATTTATTTTTTGCCCCTCATATTGTTTTAATTAGGAACATACAGTTCTTGAAACATTTGTAATTACAAAATGAATCGTGGTTAATTAAATATACAGTGGTGTGAAAAAGTGCTTGCCCCCCTTCCTGATTTTTTACTTTTTTTGCATGTTTGTCACACTTTAATGTTTCAGATCATCAAACAAATTTAAATATGAATCAAAGATAACAAAAGTACAACATGCAGTTTTTAATTGAAGGTTTTTATTATGAAGGGAAAACAAAATCCAAACCCACATGGCCCTGTGTGAACATAACTGTTAAAACATAACTTAACTGTGGTTTATCACACCTGAGTTCAGTTTCTCTAGCCACACCCAGGCCTGATTACTGCCACACCTGTTCGCAATCAAGAAATCACTTAAACAGGACCTGCCTGACAAAGTGAAGTAGACCAAAAGATCCTCAAAAGCTACACATCATGTTGAGATCCAAAGAAATTCAGGAACAAATGAGAAAGGAAGTAATTGAGATCTATCAGTCTGGAAAAGGTTATAAAGCCATTTCTAAAGCTTTGGGACTCCAGCGAACCACAGTGAGAGCCGTTATCCACAAATGGCGAAAACATGGAACAGTGGTGAACCTTCCCAGGAGTGGCCGGCTGACCAAAATTACCCCAAGAGCTCAGTGACGACTCATCCAAGAGGTCACAAAAGACCCCCAACAGCATCCAAAGAACTGCAGGCCTCACTTGGCTCAATTAAGGTCAGTGTTCATGACTCCACCATAAGAAAGAGACTGGGCAAAAATGGCCTGCATGGCAGAATTCCAAGATGAAAACTACTGCTGAGCAAAAAGAACATAAAGGCTCATCCCAGTTTTGCCAGAAAACATCTTGATGATCCCCAAGACTTTTGGGAAAATACTCTGTGGACTGACGAGACAAAAGTTGAACTTTTTGGAAGGTGTGTGTCCCATTACGTCTGGCGTAAAAGTAACACAGTTTTTCAGAAAAAGAACATCATACCAACAGTAAAATATTATAGTGGTAGTGTGATGGTCTGGGGCTGTTTTGCTGCTTCAGGAACTGGAAGACTTGCTGTGATAAATGGAACCATGAATTCTGCTGTCTGCCAAAAAATCCTGAAGGATAATGTCCGGCCATCTGTTCGTGACCTCAAGCTGAAGCGAACTTGGGTTCTGCAGCAGGACAATGATCCAAAACACACCAGCAAGTCCACCTCTGAATGGCTGAAGAAAAACAAAATGAAGACTTTGGAGTGGCCTAGTCAAAGTCCTGACCTCAATCCTATTGAGATGCTGTGGCATGACCTTAAAAAGGCGGTTGATGCTCGAAAGCCCTCCAGTGTGGCTGAATTACAACAATTCTGCAAAAATGAGTGGGCCAAAATTCCTCCACAGCACTGTAACAGACTCATTGCAAGTTATCGCAAACACTTGATTGCAGTTGTTGCTGTTAAGGGTGGACCAACCAGTTATTAGGTTTAGGGGGCAAGCACTTTTTCACACAGGGCCATGTAGGTTTGGATTTTGTTTTCCCTTCATAATAAAAACTGCATGTTGTGTTTATTTGTGTTATCTTTGATTAATATTTAAATGTGTTTGATGATCTAAAACATTAAAGTGTGATGACAAACATGCAAAAAAATAAATAAAAAAAAATCAGGAAGGGGGCAAGCACTTTTTCACACCATTGTATAAATACTCCCAGTTTAATATTTGAAAATAAGCTTTGTCATAATTATACCAGTAATACCAAATCAATCACAGCAAAAACTGCTGTTTGGAACGCAGATTTCCTCAGGTTTGACATTTTTATATTTTACATTTATTTTATTTATTTATTTTCCACTTTTATTAAAAATCCAACTAATCAGTTTTTGATTCATGGGACATTCTAGCAATGTTAATTTGATTGGAAAATTTGCAGAACAGAGCTTAGAGCAGGGGCGTTCAATCCGGCTCCTGGAGGGTCAGTGTCCTGAAATGTTTAGCTCTGAACCAAATCAAACACACCTGAACCAGCTTACTAGGCATACTAGAAACATTCAGGCAGGTG